>NC_050188.1:13240553-13290553 GCF_008315115.2 Sander lucioperca | reverse complement strand
TGGCGGGGGGGAGGCAGCGGAGCCAGGGGAAGGATCTCCATGGCCTGAGTCACTGAGAGGTGGACCAGGCCCCAAAAAAATATATATATATCAGCATTTATTTCATGCTTTACCTTTACACTTTATGTTGTGGTTTAATCCTCTGAGGGGGGGTTTCACACCTGCCCTGTTTTGGTCCAGACTCTCAGACTTTACAGATTGATCTGGATCAAAACTACAGGGGTAAAACCTCCCTTGGACCAAACAGCCGAAATTTGGTTCGACGAAAAAGAACGACAAGATGGAGTCACGTACGTGCTCTTTTGGTGGAGGGCGGAGGCTCGGCCGCCTGGTTCAGGATGAGGTCCCGGAAGAAGTCGGTCCTCTCCAGTCGCATGGGAACGCTGACGGTGTACACCTCCCCGTACTCCTCCCGGAACAGAAGCTGAATCTGAGGATGGAAAGGGAGGCAAACGTCAGCTCGATAAAAAAGGTTTAACCATCCATGTTGTTCTCGGGTCAAATTTGACCCGTTTGCAAAAACTTTCTATATCAGAACTATGGCAAAAGAACGTTGAAAATAGTGACAAATGTTGGAAAAAGCTACAAAAACGCAGGAAAAAAGAAATCGCCGAAAAAAAATTTTAAGCGCTGAAAAATGTGACCAAAAAAAATCTGAAAAGGTGACCAAAAAAATCTGAAAAGGTGACCAAAAAAATCTGAAAAAGTGACCAAAAAAAAAATCTGAAAAGGTGACCAAAAAAAAATCTGAAAAAGTGACCAAAAAAAAATCTGAAAAAGTGACCAAAAAATCTTAAAAGGTGACCAAAAAAATCTGAAAAGGTGACCAAAAAAATCTGAAAAGGTGACCAAAAAAAAATCTGAAAAAGTGACCAAAAAATTCTGAAAAAGTGACCAAAAAAATCTGAAAATACGCAGGTCTTTCCATTCAAAATGAATGGAATTTTTTTTTGGGGTTCGGTCCAGCTGCTCACCTCTGGGTCCAGCTGTTGTCGGGGGACGCTGCAGGTGGCGAGGAGGAGGATGGGGGAGAGGGAGGGGATGCTGCCCAGCAGGCTGAGGAAGGACGCCCTCAACGAGGACGTGGCAGTGTCCCACCACTGCTGGATGTGGGGCAGGTAGAGGATGCTGGGAGACGTCCGCTTGGCCTCGCAGAACACCTGAGGGGGGGTGGAGTCATTAACAACACTGCATATTTCCCTTTTTTTGCTACTTTTTTATGGCTTTATTTTTGAAATTACGCTTGATTTGTGTGGTTTTAGATGCATTGCCATACATGTTTGTGTTACTGACGTTCTATCTTTCTACACTTTCCAGTCGCTCCAGAAAAACGTGATTATGCGATCGCGTAATTCAACGCATAATCAGCCAAAGTCCGCATATTTATGCGGGAGGCCGCATTTTTTCAAATACGCCGCACTTTCGCCGCATAAATTGGCTATTTCCGCGCAAAATACCCGCGGGGCTTGCATGATTTCATAATCCCCGCATTTTCGTTGCAAAAAAAGTCACACATATATCTTAGCAGAAAGTTGAAAAATGTTGCGTTTACTTCACACAAGAGCAGCCGTTCTTACATGGGTTTCTGATTCCTAATTCATATACTAAATCTTTTTTTTTCAACTTTGTTGATGGCAAAATTAGCCTATACTGTATAGTTGTGCATCCACAGACATCCTTTATTCGTACCTCTAAATATGTATTTTTATTTTTTTATATATATATATTTTTTTTTTATATTGTTACTTTATTTGAATATACATTTTTATTTTATGTGTATTTATTTACTTTATCGCCTACTACGTACAATACCGTGTATATATGTTGGATGTGTATGTATATATGTTTTCCTGTATAACTATTATTTGCATAGGCAGTATGTGGGGGGTGGCCATGTTGTTCTCTGGTCAAATTTGACCCGTTTACAAAAACTTTCTATATCAGAACTATGGCAAAAGAACATTGAAAATAGTGACAAATGTTGGAAAAAGCTACAAAAACGCAGGAAAAAAAGAAATCAACAAAAAAAAACTGAAAAATAATCGTTTCTTTGTTTAACCGCAATTAATTGCCAACATTAGCTAAGGACCTAAGGCTTATGATTTTGTGAAAAAAAATTTTTTTAAGCGCTGAAAAAATCTAAAAAGGTGACCAAAATAAATCTGGAAAAGTGACCAAAAAAATCTAAAAAAGTGACCAAAATAAATCTGGAAAAGTGACCAAAAAAATCTGAAAAAGTGACCAAAAAAATCTGAAAATGTGACCAAAAAATCTGAAAAGGTGACCAAAAAAATCTGAAAAAGTGACCAAAAAAATCTGAAAATATGACCAAAAAAATCTGAAAAAGTGACCAAAATAAATCTGGAAAAGTGACCAAAAAAATCTAAAAAAGTGACCAAAATAAATCTGGAAAAGTGACCAAAAAAATCTGAAAAAGTGACCAAAAAAATCTGAAAAAGTGACCAAAAAAATCTGAAAATGTGACCAAAAAATCTGAAAAGGTGACCAAAAAAATCTGAAAAAGTGACCAAAAAAATCTGAAAATGTGACCAAAAAAAATCTGAAAAAGTGACCAAAAATATCTGAAAAAGTGACCCAAAAAAATCTGAAAAAGTGACCAAAAAAACATAGCCAAAGGTGACAAAAACTTGTTTAAAAAAAGTGACAAAAAAATTGGAAAGAAGTGAAAAAAAACATCGAAAAAAGTGTTGTGCACAGCTCTCCCTTGTGGGGGGAGGGGCTTAGGAGACCGTTTTGGGCTTTAGCAGAAAAGGGGGGAGGGACTGAGAAGTTGTCGATGTTCACATTTTTGGTCTAAGTCCTGGATCTTCACAATCCTACCTACGGCTCCTTTAAGCACAAGTAAAATTACCGGTATAAAAATGTGACCAAAAAAAAATCTGAAATCTGAAATCTCAAAAATATATATTTGGGGGGGATCAAAAAAAAAAAACTAAATGTTTGTTGCCAAATGTCTGTAAGCAATTGCTGTTCTTTTTTGCAAATAAAAAGATTTATAAAAAAATAAATAAAGTTGTCTAAAATAAGGTGTGCAGTTGCCTGTCATCACCACTAGATGTCCCTAAAGGACAGCTCATTGAGTCTAGGGGAGCGTTGAACCTAATTTGACATGTGAAATGAGTGCAGGTCTCCACCATTTATATTTAAATTTGACTCTACTTGGATTATGCAACTTCACTTTAACCACGAGATCCCCCACCGGATACTAAATCAACAAAAGTAAGCCAGGAAGTCGCACACAGTGCATTGTTAACCGTTCCCACCTGGTGAAACACCATTTCTCATCTACATCGTGCAGAGTTTCATTCCATGTTTTTTCCAAACTGAAATCTTCTCCTCACCGTCTGAGTTTTTGCATTTTATCTGGACTAACGAAACTCCCCAAGACTCAAATAGTTGGGAATTAATTCAACATTTAAGTCACCGTAAGTCTACATCGGTGTAGTTTGGATCAACAGAAGTATATTTCCAGGATAAAACCTGACATTCAGGGCTTAGATGTCCCTCCCCTTCCTCTCTCTCTGTGTGTTTGCCGTTCTCAAACTCCGTTCTTTTCGGGAAACAACGACAAACTTCGAGCTAGCGAGCTACACCCTGAAAATATTAAGTTTTTAAGAAAGTTTGTATGGTGCAACAAGAAAGGCCTGCTTGGTTCTTTCAGGGAATGATTGTAAAGATTTATAAGAATATGTTTAGGTCATTTCCTCTCTAACTGGGAGGTTTTGGGAGCGATTGGTGGGATTGCTGTGGACGAAGTACACACAGAGATACACTGGTAAGAGCTAATGAGGTTTAACCACGTATCAGCTAATTTAAATAGCTCACGTTACTGTATTGTGTCAACAGTTAACTTAATTTATTATTGTATGTGGCGTTTTCTTTTGCGGGGTGCAAATGTTCCTTCCTGAGACTATTTAGCAGAGCCACCGTCGTTGCGTCCGGAGCTCAGCGCCGCCCAAGACGATTGTGATTGGTTTAAAGAAATGCAAAACAACCCAGGGCGTTTTTTTTCCTCCTATCCCAGAATGCATCTGTGGCGTAGCCAGACCTTACTGCTCAGTCCTGCGGAGATAAGAGCCTAACGTCAGTGTGACAGTCACCTGGGCGCAGGCTTCCTCCGGCGAGGTGCTGCTGACTCCAAACAGCACGGCCGAGTCCAGACTGTGGACGGGGAAGCGCTCCAGAGCGTGCAGAACGGCAGGAGCCAGATGGGAGGTCTGACCGGCACCGGGACGCCCTGCCAGGAGCATCCTGGGACGGTGGGACGTTGGGTGTTTGACTGCACTCCTGCAGGAAGGGAGGAGAGCGGTGAGACGTGTAACAGAGGGAGGCCCAGCAAGAGAAGGCGAAGGCCTGTAACAACCATTACATACAGTAGCTGTCTAACTGTCAATTCTTTTTTCACGTAATCGCGTTTAATCGTCATAATCATTATAGAAGATATCGACAGCGCATTCATTTTAAAAGAGGAACAGCTATATATAGCTCTATCCGTTGCTCTGATTGGTTGTAGGTCTATCTGTTGCTCTGATTGGTTGTAGGTCTATCTGTTGCTCTGATTGGTTGTAGGTCTATCTGTTGCTCTGATTGGTTGTAGGTCTATCTGTTGCTCTGATTGGTTGTAGGTCTATCTGTTGCTCTGATTGGTTGTAGGTCTATCTGTTGCTCTGATTGGTTGTAGGTCTATCTGTTGCTCTGATTGGTTGTAGGTCTATCCGTTGCTTCTGACTGGAATCTGAGTCTGACCACGTCAGGCTAACAAGATGTGTTAACATTCAGAGTTTTTTTGTTTTTTTTTTAATTGGCGGAAAAATCTTTTGGGAAATCTGCTGACAATCTGCGGGAAAATCAGCATGAGTAGCTGTGTAATACGGAGATAATGTAGAGCGAGCCGGTCATTATTGTGAATTACAACCCCTTCAGGCGGCTTCAAGACCCAGACGCGAATTCCAGACAGTGGGAAAATTTAAATTATTTTGGCCCAAATTGGAGTTGGAAAAAAAAATATCTAATTTTATCAGAATATATTAGAATTTTCTTTACAAAAAGTGTACGTTAGGGCAGTAAAGCATCTGATGTGGACGACTCACCTGGCAAAATGCAGGAAGTGTCTGCTCGTGGAGGTGGAGGGGGCGGAGATGCTGGATGTGCTGGAGGCATCGTCTCCTCCGTACAGGTCGTCGTCAAGGATACCAGAGGTCAGATCTGATGCACGGAGAAACAACAGATAGAAAAGACGTGAGCTCATTTCAGCGGGAGAGTCTCCAAAAATCGATTCACGTGCAGTCGTGTGAACAAATTAGGACACCCATGCTAAAGTCGACTAAAAATCATCTTTTGGAAGTTGATCTTAATGCCTTAATTAAAAAAATGAGGAAAAATCCAACCTTTAAGGACACCAATTTGCTTTGTGAATGAATAATGTATCGTAAATAAATAAATGTTCTTCCCTAACATAAGTCAGTACGCCCTTATGTTAAATTCCCATAGAGGCAGGCAGATTTTTATTTTTAAAGGCCAGTTATTTCATGGATCCAGGATACTATTCATCCTGATAAAGTTCCCTTGGCCCCCACATCATCACATACCCTTCACCATACCCCCACATCATCACATACCCTTCACCATACCCCCACATCATCACATACCCTTCACCATACCCCCACATCATCACATACCCTTCACCATACCCCCACATCATCACATACCCTTCACCATACCTAGAGATTGGCATGGGGTATTCCATAAAATCATCTCTCAATGCAAATCAAACCAGCTATTATGACTTTGATTCTCATTTAATTTTACGAGCCGACTGCATCACAAACGCTACTACTTTCTTCTGTGAGTTTTAAACATAAGACTGTATAAAAAAAAGGTTTTAAAGCGCTCCCAAGCGCTGCAGTGCTCTCCCTTCTCTTCATTGAAGCCTCTGTGTTTACAGGCTCGTGGTGATGCACAATATGCTCTAGGTGCCAAAAAAAATCTGTTTGGTACTGCCAATTTGTTTTGTTTTGTATCAATAAACATTACACTTTGTGAGAAAAAACTCGTGGCAGAAAATCGTGATATCAATTCTAAGCTAAAAAAATCGTGATTCATATTTTTCCCCGAATCGTGCAGGCCTACTTCCCAGCCTTCCGCTCCGACTCACCCGGCTCCCTCTTCCTCTTCATCCCCAGCTCGGCGTGCGGGAACAGCCTCTGCAGAGCCTCCAGGATGTCCCGCAGGGCGCCGCCCAGCAGCGGCTGAACCACGGGCGAGAGCGGCTTGGCCGGCGAGGCAGCGGAGCGCTGCGAGGCCGGCGACATCTTCCTCATGGCCGCCACGAAGTCGCAGCTGCCAATGGCGATGGAGGAGACGTCCAGGAGGAGCTTCTGGGAGGTGGCGTAGATCTGCGGGTAGCGGCGGCGCAGAGCGCACAGCGCCGCCTCGGTGCACACCGCCCTGATGTCAGCGCCGCAGTAACCTGGGAGACGGGACGGGGATCAACCGACAGATTCATTAAGTCCCGCAGAGGCGTACGACGAAGGCTCGGTGATTAACTCAAAAGTTGATCAAGTAATCAATTCATCTCTGAACTTTATGTTTTAAAGAAGAAAGGAAGTACGTAGGAAGGAGGGAGGGAAGAAAAGAAGAGGAGGGAAGGAAGGAAGGAAGTACAGTATGTAGGAAGGAGGTAGGGAAGAAAAGAAGAGGAGGGAGGGAAGGAAGGAAGGAAGGAAGGAAGTACAGTATGTAGGAAGGAGGTAGGGAAGGAAAGAAGAGGAGGGAGGGAAGGAAGGAAGGAAGGAAGGAAGGAAGGAAGGAAGGAAGTACAGTACGTAGGAAGGAGGTAGGGAAGAAAAGAAGAGGAGGGAGGGAAGGAAGTAAGGAAGGAAGGAAGTACAGTACGTAGGAAGGAGGTAGGGAAGAAAAGAAGAAGAGGAGGGAGGGAAGGAAGGAAGGAAGGAAGGAAAGAAGTACAGTATGTAGGAAGGAGGTAGGGAAGAAAAGAAGAGGAGGGAGGGAAGGAAGGAAGGAAGGAAGGAAGGAAGGAAGGAAGGAAGGAAGGAAGGAAGTACAGTACGTAGGTAGGAGGTAGGGAAGAAAAGAAGAGGAGGGAGGGAAGGAAGGAAGGAAGTACAGTACGTAGGAAGGAGGTAGGGAAGGAAATAAGAGGAGGGAGGGAAGGAAGGAAGGAAGGAAGGAAGGAAGGAAGGAAGTACAGTACGTAGGAAGGAGGTAGGGAAGAAAAGAAGAAGAGGAGGGAGGGAAGGAAGGAAGGAAGGAAGGAAGGAAGGAAGGAAGTACAGTACGTAGGAAGGAGGTAGGTCATTTTTCCCACTAACAGAACATCTAAAATATCTGATACTACTTCTCTTTTCATTTGTTGTGATGAAGACAGCCGTGCGGTCTTTCTTACCGACACATTTCTCGGCCAGCTCGTCCAGGAAATCTTCCGACGGACGAGGTTTCCACGGCCTGGTGTGGATTTTCAGAATCTCTTTACGAGACTGGAACACAAACGGAAGAAAACAGCCAGCTTGTTTAGACACCGTGTACATTTTTTAAACACGAGTCTTGCACCAAAATGACAATAAAATAAAAATAGAAAAAGAAAAAATAACTTATAACTTAACTTCTGACAATTACATTTCGTGTCTAATTTTCAGCATTTAAGGGTAACTACCGTTTTTTCCAACCTGGACCCTATGTTCCTATGTTTCTGTGTCTGAGTGACTGATGGGAACAACAATCTTTGACATTGGACCAGTATTAAGCGAGATCGCCGCAGTCAGCAGCTGCATCCAGCTTGTATTTACCTTCACTAAAGTGCTCGTTTTGCCGCTGACAGACTCAGATTAATATTCTAAGTGTCTGACAACATTATGGAAAGGATTTCTAAGGAGGTCGACCTTTCTGTTGAAGAGTAAGATCCTTTTTTTAAACATAAAAACATCCGCAAAATCGCGTTCGCTAAACCCACCAGACTCCATGTAAATAAACAGTAATTTAAGCATCGTAAAATACTGTTTATTCAAAGTCGACAGAAACAAAATCAAACTATGAAAATCCGTTTTGGGTCGTCTTTTCACTTTTCCAACCATCACAACTCTAGTTTTGGTTGAAATAAACACATACTTTACCGATTTACATGTGGAAATATGTTGGCTCTATAAATGCTAAAAGTATTGTTTTTTTAAATGGAGTCTGGTGGGTTTAGCGCTAGCAACTTCAGAGCTGTTTCTGGTTAAACAGAAAGGTCTTAAAGAGGTTTTAAAGGTCTATCTCTGAAGGGATCCTTTCCATAATGTTGTCAGACACTATGTTTACACTAATCTGAGCCTTTTAGCGGCAAAAACTGCACTTTTAGTGGACCAAATTGACAATGCACTGCACATTGCAGCCCGGTCTGTGGCTGCCGGTTACAGCGTTCACACTTAATACTGGACCAAATTCAAAGATTGTTGTTCCTACCAGTCACTTAGACACAAAACCATAAGAAAAAAGGGTCCAGGTTGAAAAAAAAAGGTACATATTGTTTATGTACACTGGATTTGGGATAGATCTGTAAACAAACCGAAATGATAACAAACAATACTGAATGTTTAGATGAATGTATATATGCAGCCCCATGACAACATGCAGATATTATGACACATATGGAAAGTATGTCACCTCTCTGTCAGGCAGCCCGAAGAGGAACTCCCTGTCGAAGCGTCCGGGCCGTCGCAGCGCCGGGTCGATGGAGTCCAGGCGGTTTGTCGCTCCGATGACGACGACTTCGCCTCGGCTGTCCAACCCGTCCATCAGAGCCAGGAGCGTCGACACGATGGAGCTGCGGGACGGACATCAGCGAGAAAAAGAAAAATGAAAACTACTCTGCCTCCATAATGTCAGCTTCTGACTGGCTAGTAGTCCTTACCTAGCTACTGCCAGGGCACGCCCTCATACTCTGCTTCTGACTGGCTAGTAGTCCTTACCTAGCTACTGCCAGGGCACACCTTCCTTCCTTCCCTCATTCTGCTACGTTGATTTGAATGGTAAACTGGCCTTTCTACATCTCTGAGTGAGTTTGTTCTGACCTGTGTATCTGGTCCTGTCTGCTGGATCGGACCGGAGCCAGGCCGTCGATCTCGTCAAAGAAGACGATGGACGGACGCATCTGATACGCCTGAAGGAAGAGACACACACACACACACACACACACACACACACAGAGACACACACCCACACACACACACACACACACACACACACACACACACACACACACACACACACACAGACAGACAGACAGACAGACACACACACAGACAAACACAT
Source organism: Sander lucioperca (assembly GCF_008315115.2). Classification (NCBI taxonomy): domain Eukaryota; kingdom Metazoa; phylum Chordata; class Actinopteri; order Perciformes; family Percidae; genus Sander; species Sander lucioperca. The sequence goes on along the minus strand of NC_050188.1, from coordinate 13,281,223 downwards.
GCACAAACACACACAGACACACACACACACACACACACACACACACACACACACACGCACGCACACACACACACACACACACACACACACACACACACACACACGGTCACAACAAAATCTAAACTGATTAATGAGAGGGTACAGTAACAATGTGGCTGGGTAACAGACGCAGTGTTTCCCTGTGATTGTACAGGCGTGGGGGGGGGGGCTGCAGCAGGCCAGCAGGGGGCAGCACAGCCAGGTATGAGTCGGTGGGTTACCTGCTCAAACAGCAGCCGCAGCTGCCGCTCGGACTCGCCCACCCACTTGCTGAGGCAGTCCGCTCCCTTCCTCATAAAGAAGGCCACCTTCCTGTTGCCGTGGCTACACTCATTGGCCAGCGCCCGGGCGACCAGCGTTTTCCCCGTCCCAGGAGGTCCATAAAACAGGCAACCTCTGGAGAGACAGAGAGATGTTCAATTATCGCTCCATCGATGCCTGTCTCTCTCTCTGACTTATTGCAATAAATATGTTTTTTGCGTTTATATGTTTGAGGTGAACATTGTTTACTTATTTAATATTTGGTGGCAGGTCTACCAAAAACAGAGGCAGACAGCTTGTGTGTTTAAACATCTGAATCATCTGTGTGTGTGTGTGTGTGTGTGTGTGTGTACGTGCGTGTCTGTGTGTGTGTGTGTATGCATGTGTGTCTCTGTGTGTGTGTGTGTGTGTGTGTGTGTGTGTGTGTGTGTGTGTGTGTGCGCATGCGTGTATGTCTGTGTGTGCGTGCATGCATCTGTGTGTGTGTATGTGCGTGTCTGTGTGTCACCTGGGAGGCTGGATGTGGAAGTTGTCAAAGACTTCTGGGTAGAGAAGCGGGAAGACGACCATCTCCTTCAGAGCTGAGATGTGACCCGACAGACCTCCGATGCTGTCGAACCCCACCTGGGGAGGGAAGGAGCCGGAGCGGGGAGGAGTGTGAGGGAGGATGGCGCCATGAGCAGAGTGGAGAGCATTGTTCGAATACACAACATGTCTGAACCAGGGGGCGGAGCTAGGGAGTGGAAAATGTTTTCTCCAAAACCCCGAATCTTTTAGGGTTTTTAAATAACTTCAACTTTGTGTCATTTCCCATCAGTCTCTCTGAGTGGACCGGCAAATCAACACAGCAACCCTACCGATGTTATGGGACGTATAGACACAGAAACAAGGCAGTTTCTACTTATGTTGACAAAAAGGCGACGAAAAGGTGGCAAAAAGGTGACGAAAAGGCTGCGAAAAGGCGACGACAAAGGTGACGAAAAGGCGGCAAAAAGGTGAAGAAAAGGCGACGAAAAGGTGACGAAAAGGCGACAAAAAGGTGACGAAAAGGTGACGAAAAGGCGACAAAAAGGTGACGAAAAGGCTGCGAAAAGGCGACGACAAAGGTGACGAAAAGGCGGCAAAAAGGTGAAGAAAAGGCAACGAAAAGGTGACGAAAAGGCGACAAAAAGGTGACGAAAAGGTGACGAAAAGGCGACAAAAAGGTGACGAAAAGGCTGCGAAAAGGCAACGACAAAGGTGACGAAAAGGCGGCAAAAAGGTGAAGAAAAGGCAACGACAAAGGTGACGAAAAGGCGGCAAAAAGGTGAAGAAAAGGCGACGACAAAGGTGACGAAAAGGTGACGAAAAGGTGACGAAAAGGTGACGAAAAGGTGACGAAAAGGCTGCGAAAAGGCGACAAAAAGGTGACGAAAAGGCTGCGAAAAGGCGACGACAAAGGTGACGAAAAGGTGACGAAAAGGTGACGAAAAGGTGACGAAAAGGTGACGAAAAGGTGACGAAAAGGCTGCGAAAAGGCGACGACAAAGGTGACGAAAAGGCGGCAAAAAGGTGAAGAAAAGGCGACGAAAAGGTGACGAAAAGGCTGCGAAAAGGCGACAAAAAGGTGACGAAAAGGCTGCGAAAAGGCAACAAAAAGGTGACGAAAAGGCTGCGAAAAGGCGACGACAAAGGCGACGACAAAGGCGACGACAAAGGCGACGAAAAGGCGACAAAAAGGTGACGAAAAGGCTGCGAAAAGGCGACGACAAAGGTGACGAAAAGGTGACGAAAAGGTGACGACAAAGGCGGCAAAAAGGTGACGAAAAGGTGACGACAAAGGCGGCAAAAAGGTGACGAAAAGGCGACAAAAAGGTGACGAAAAGGTGACGAAAAGGTGACGACAAAGGCGGCAAAAAGGTGACGAAAAGGTGACGACAAAGGCGGCAAAAAGGTGACGAAAAGGCGACAAAAAGGTGACGAAAAGGTGACGAAAAGGCGACGAAAAGGTGACGACAAAGGTGGCAAAAAGGCGACAAAAAGGTGACGAAAAGGTGACGAAAAGGCGACGACAAAGGTGGCAAAAAGGTGACGAAAAGGCGACGACAAAGGTGGCAAAAAGGTGACGAAAAGGCGACGACAAAGGTGAAGAAAAGGCGACAAAAAGGTGACGAAAAGGCTGCGAAAAGGCGACGACAAAGGCGACGACAAAGGCGACGACAAAGGCGACGACAAAGGCGACGAAAAGGCGACAAAAAGGTGACGAAAAGGCTGCGAAAAGGCGACGACAAAGGCGATGACAAAGGCGGCAAAAAGGTGACGAAAAGGTGACGACAAAGGCGGCAAAAAGGTGACGAAAAGGCGACAAAAAGGTGACGAAAAGGTGACTAAAGGCGACGACAAAGGTGGCAAAAAGGCGACAAAAAGGTGACGAAAAGGTGACGAAAAGGCGACGACAAAGGTGGCAAAAAGGTGACGAAAAGGCGACGACAAAGGTGAAGAAAAGGTGACGACAAAGGCGGCAAAAAGGTGACGAAAAGGCGACAAAAAGGTGACAAAAAGGTGACGAAAAGGCGACAAAAAGGTGACGAAAAGGTGACGAAAAGGCGACGACAAAGGTGGCAAAAAGGCGACAAAAAGGTGACGAAAAGGTGACGAAAAGGCGACGACAACGGTGGCAAAAAGGTGACGAAAAGGCGACGACAAAGGTGAAGAAAAGGTGAAGAAAAGGCGACGACAAAGGTGGCAAAAAGGTGACGAAAAGGCGACGACAAAGGTGAAGAAAAGGTGAAGAAAAGGCGACGAAAAGGCGGAAAAAAGGCGACAACAAAGGCGACAAAAAGGCGACAAAAAGGCGACAAAAAGGCGACAAAAAGGCAACAAAAAGGCGACAACAAAGGCGGAAAAAAGGCGACAACAAAGGCGACAACAAGGCAACAAAAAGGTGATGAAAAGGCGACAAAAAGGCAACAAAAAGGTGATGAAAAGGTGACGAAAAGGCGACGAAAAGGTGGCAAAAAGCGGCAAAAAGGCGACGACAAAGGCGACAAAAAAGGGGGCAAAAAAACAGTTTCTACCTATGTTATGGGACTTATAGAAACAGAAACATCTGACAATTTCTGTCTCTAGGTGTGAGGAGGGATGCTGAGTCATCCTCAACATTTGTTGTGTTCTGGTTTCACTATGATGAAGACAGTTGGAAAACAGTTAGATACAAAATAGGACATAAACAAGCAACAACCCCCCCCCCCAAAAAAAAAAATAACAATAATAGAACATAGAACAATTGAGAAACATCAGAAAAAGCGATAAAATGTAAAAGCAACAAAAACGTAGAGCAACATATTATCAAACGGCTTGAAGAATAGTTAATAAAGCTGAGCCCCGAATGTTTACAACGTCTGACTCCGCCCCCTGGTCTGAACTCACCGATTGGTCGATGGCCATGGGATCGATGTCTGCCAGACCCGCTACGGCGTTCATCTTGTCTCTGCGAGTCCCCAGAGGATTCTCCGGCCGACAGCTGGCGGGGAGGAACCAAAACAAAAAGCCAGAGTCAACAGATTGATAACATCAACAGCAACCCGTTCTGTGAGCAGCACGCACATTCAATCAGCACAGATGATGTGTATGAACGGCGATGAACGTTTGAGAAAGGCAGACCTGATTTCACTAAAGCAGCATCAAATATTGTGAGCTTAAAAAAACAGTTCAACATTTTGGGAAACAGTTTTTGTCCTTCCTGGCGACAGTTGGATGAGAAGACCGACCAATCTTATGTCTGCACACTTCGTCATATAATTATATTTTTCTTAGTTAACCAGTGTAGTGGAATTGTGTCCAAATAAGGCCCTAAGGCCTGTCAAATATGACTCCTATTAATTAATTCCCGCGCCTTCTTTAATCAGACTTAAGTTTACCACAACACAAGGATCAATCTGAGACAGAGAGTTCAGTTAAGCAGGTTTACCAAGTCCAGCATTAGAGTTACAACACAGCTGTGGATTCACAAACAGCATCTAAGTTTCCTTGGCAACAGACACTTTAAGTCAGAGCTGGTCCACCAAGATCTCGTCTGAAAATTAACCCTGCTCTGTGTTTTCCCTGTGACTTTATTCTCTCCTCACAGGAGGGTGTCTCCTAGTCTCTAGACAGAAACTGTCATCTTCCACAAACACACACACACACCAAGGTCGGGTCTCTGTGTGGTGCAACTTCCTCGTCTGCTCTCGCAACCTTCAAACAATGCACCTCTACGCCGTAAAAGCCTAAACTATTGTTATGACTTAAGCTAAACTTTCTGTGCATCAGAGGTCACCCGGAGTACTTTTAACCACTTCCTCAATGACTAACACAGCTCTTTTTGCAACGAGCACATATACACATTTTGTTAATAAAATATTTCTACAGTAGGTAAAAGTCTTGTTGACATTCAGATTTACAAGAGAACAGATGGTAGCATGAAAACATTGTTACGACAATAAATACAAACAACATAAACGGACAGCTGTCACACACTACAACAGACTGCACACAATATCCCGCATGTGTGTAATGTACAGTATGAAGTCGGCTAACGCAGCGTGACAACCTGAGGTTATTTTCAATTAGATTTTACAGTATTTTAGTTTGGACTTTTGGATTTCATTTTAGTTTGAGTTAGATTTCAGAGTGTGTTTGGTAGTTTTAGTTTAGTTTCAGTTTTTCAGAAAGGTTTAGTTTTAGTTATGTATATTTAGTTTTAGTTTGTGTTTGTCAGAGCGGGGTATAATGTCTCAGAAGTATGTAGCTGCAGAATACATGGTTAGAGAATAGCCATGATTTTTAATGATTAATCTTTGAGCTCCTTTAGTGTCTGATGTAAAGCGACTATAGCACAGCGTCAAGTCTGTTCAGTTTCCGTGGTTCAACGTCACAATGAGAGCTGAGGGAAATTCCTGCTGTGTTTTTTTATTTTTCAGTAGTGAAATATTAAAGCTAAAAACCTAAACTGAAAGCTAAAACTGCAATTATAAAAAATATAAAAACTGTGCATTCTGTCGCCCCCATGAGGAATTCTAAGTAATGACAAGAAAACTGTCTGCGTGTCTACTAGAGCTGTAATCGGGCCTTAAAAGTTCGGTCCGACAAGGCCCGAGCCGGACAGAATTCGGCCTGAGCCCGACAAGTAAATTTTGATTGACAGCTTTTTAAAAGCCCGAACCCATTTACAGCCCAACATTATTCAAATGTGCCGCTCTTTTGCCTTTTGTCAAGAATGAGTCATTTATACATGTTTTAACATCATGTATTCATGACTAACGGAGGCTATCGGCCACTTGGAAGTTGGAACAAAGAAATAAAATAAGTCCTCCAGAGGCCAGCCTCCGTTTCACCTCCTCAGCATCCATTTTCGCGCTAATCAAAACGCATCACCTGACCGCTCATTTACCGCGCAACCCGGAGCGCAAGCCCGAGCCCGACCCGAGCCCGTGTAAAATGATAGAAATTAAAAGATCTTCAGCTCTAGCCGAAGTGTTGTGTGCCTTATTTGCACCATTTTTCCGGAGCATTAAGTCGTTGCGGACTATTAACCTCTTTGAACATTCACGTTTTTGTCCTGCACCAGCAACTACATAGTTGTGCACAACATCAACGTCTTCTTTCCTGAACAACAGCCGCCATGTTTTTACAGCTTGAAAATCTAAAGCAAAGACCGAGGACAGCTGCGTTCGTCCAATCAAAGTGTAGGGACGGTTTCATGTTGTCGTCCCCGCAGCAAAGAGCTTCGGCGTCTACCCACTGACCTTCTGGAGACTTTTTCAACGTTCGGCACGTCATCGTCCGAGTCGTTGTCCTCGTCAGACTGAATCGACAACGTGCTCTTAGTGGATCTGGAGGGTGAAAGGACAAACAAACAAGGAGACGGAGGTACTGTAAAGGACTCGGAGAGTAGTTGTTGTGAGTTTAGATGGAAATAAAATGGTAAATCAATGCTCTGTTTCCTGCCTGAGCAATATATATGCAGGGTATACCCCACCATTATAAGTCTGAGGTGCAGCTTCCGAACAAGGCAAAATGATTGTGAAATGCGGCAAAAAACCACCAATTTTTTTTTAAAAAAAAGCAAATGGACCAAAAGACTTTCCTCGGATCCAATGATTGGAGTTGGACTTCTTTAAAGGAACATGCCGACTTAGTGGGACTTTAGCTTATTCACCGTATCCCCCAGAGTTAGATAAGTTCATACATACCCAAGCACTGCTACTTCTGCTACTTGGGCGGAGTGATTTGCTCGCAGCACCTGACAAGCCCCGCGGTGAGGAGCAGAGAGTAACAACGGTGCTTTTCAGGTGTTGCGCTAATCACTCCGCCCAAGTAGCAGAAGTATCAGTGCTTGGCCTTCTGAGAATATAGTTCCCAGTATGTATACGGTTAGAAGACGGCTATAACTCATGTGACCTTGTTATTTGTACACGCTGTGACTATACAAATCACAACATGTAAATAGGAACATGTTGGCGTTATTTTGTCACTTATTGGGAGCAGTAGGCTAGATGGAGCCAGTTACCTCCAGGATCTGTGCTAAGCTAAGCTAGATGGAACCAGTTACCTCCAGGGTCTGTGCTAAGCTAGGCTAGATGGAGCCGGTTACCTCCAGGTTCTGTGCTAAGCTAGGCTAGATGGAGCTGGTTACCTCCAGGATCTGTGCTAAGCTAGGCTAGCGGTGGGTGCGTCAGACAGAGTTACGACACGCACGGAGATGAGAAGGGTATGTATGGACGTATCTAACTCTGGGGGATACTGTGAATAAGACAAAGTCCCAATAAGTCGGCGTGTTCCTTTAACTAGTTTTGTCTTTAAGCCTTTTGACTGTTATTTATTTTTTATCTGCTCTAGCGTTTCCACCGTTTCAGACACAGACACGGTGATTATAACGCTCCAAAATCAGGTCAAATTTCATAATTTTCTTGAGGAAAGACCCCTAAACCCCTCTGCCAAATATGTGCACCCAAGTCTTTGACAAACCCCAGGGAAAACACGCAATACGTTTACGCAACATTTACATTCGAGCAACCCAAAAGACAAGAGAGAAACTCTGCATTTCTTAATTTCAAAGCAACAAATAACAAATAAGATAAACCAGATTAAACTTGATCAACCTGGAACAACATTTAGGTATGAGGTCAAAGTAGTCATAAATTAAAGCCATTTTTCTTGGTATGTTCTGACAATAAACACATAAAGAAAGGGACCAAATATTACCGAGACGTAGGGCGATATGGAGAAAATCAAATATCTCGATATTTTTGACAAAATACCTCGATATCGATATCGATACCGCAACGATACTGTAGTGTTGACTAGTGGGGCTTTCACAAAATATTTACACAATGAGATTTTTGATAAATAATCATCAGTAATGTGGATATAATGACTAAGTGGGTAAAGGCAAATAATAGAACAGGTCTGGTGAGTTGAGAAAATGACATCACTTTACTGTAATGCAGCCTTTAAAACCAGGAAGAGACAACATTTATGCCATATTACGATATTACGATTAGAGCTTAGATCGGCCCAAAAAATCAAGCCCGAACCTGCCCGAGCCCGAGCACGTTGCGTCCGAGCCCGGCCCGGCCCGACACATTAACTGGAATTATGAGCCCGAGCCCGATTTAAACCCGACAATTTTTTTAATACGTGGGCCGTTATAACTGACGTTCTCAACTACAATTCAGAGTTGTTTGAACTGCAGAAATCTGTTTAGAATAATACAACAAGGACGAAGCCTGTAAACTGCTGTTAGTTTATTCAGAATGGAACGGATCGCAGATGGATCTGAATGAAGAAATGTAAAAAAAATAGAAACAATGATGAACAACATGTTGTTGTCACTGCCCACGACTTGTTTAAACTGCTTCCATACCTCCGACTTTCCTCCACACTTGCTCAAAGTTAATTCTCCTGTTTTTCTTTTTTTCTTTACATCTTCAAGCTCCCGGTGTGATGCGTGCGAGAGGAGGAGACTCCGCGCATGACATGTGCTGCATTTTGTAACTGCAGCCTAACTTTTGTAGGCTACACATTTGTTACTTTTATATAGCCTATATATATATATATATTTATAATATTTCTGATTATGGCATAGCTATCTCCCCACCCAAATAGGATAATAAGGTAATGGATAAAAAAAAAAATAAAAAATTGCTTGATCAAGGGTCCGGCCCGGCCCGAGGATGTGGCGGAAAATAACGGCCCGAGCCCGACCCGAGGTCCGGTCTGGCTCGGGTCGGGCTCGTGCTCGGGCCGAGAATCTAAACTCTAATTACGATATCCAAAATCTAAGACGATATCTAGTCTCATATCACGATATCGATATAATATCGATATATTGCCCAGCTCTACCGAGACGCATCATACACAACTAGCCATGTGGCACTTCATTTTTTTGGGTAATTTGACCATTTTTGGCAAACACGCACATGTATTTCTTTGTTTAAAGAAAAAGGAAAGTCTGACCTGAATGCTGCTCTGCGGGTGGTGTTCAGACCGGAGGTGCTGATCCTGAACGTTCCTCTCGGGAAGCCTGAACAACAACGGAGGAAAGGACAACGTCAGGGCTAATAGGTCCGCTACAACTCACACTTCTTTTAAATCAAGGCTGAAGAACTTTTCTCTCTGACGCTCCCTGTTTTTAAAAGTAATTGTTCATTTCTTACACTGCACTGTACATTTTATTCTAGTATTTCATACTTCGTCTTATTCTATTTTAGCTGGGTTTTTTTTATATTCTCTTTAACAAGTGTCTTGAATCAGAGATCTTCAACAGGGAGTCCTCAGAGTTAAAAATACTGAAATGTCTTAACATGAATCCAACATCTTATCAGCAAATATAAATCAGGCTATTTGTGAAAAAAACATTGATGATAGGCTAAGGCTATGTTCACACTCTTTTTTAACAAGAAAAAGTTGACTAGGGCGCTTATTAAGTGAAAAAAAAATAAGCTGGCAGCGTTTTGGTTACAAAAGGCAGCCAAGAGCGTCTTTTGTTGCTATAACAACAGCTACTGCTACATTATCCTAGCTAGAGCGCTATGCGGATCGGTGCAAATGCTAACATTAGATAAAACAAAGAGGTGAAGCGAGCCAGAGAAAGAACAGAGAAAGAGAAAGATGCAAATCCTCCATTATAACAGCAATGCTCCAAGGTCCAAACGCGCCTGGCTTTTAAAGGGAATGGGAGATGATCTCTGATTGGTTGATTGCATGTTACGCCCAAAACACACCTCTGATTAATGAAGACACTAAGTACAACCCTTTTGAACCATGCGCCCGGCGCACGGACCCTTTTTTCCGCCGTCAAACTAGCAAAAGTGGATTTGGTCACGCCCTGAACACGCTTCACGCCGTGCGCTTAGATCGTTAAAATAGGGCCCTTTAATTTAAACGTGAAGTGTTCTGGATGAATATTGTAACTGTGTTTGTGCTTTTGGTTCAGCGGGGCAGAGCTGACCGTTGCTGGGTCCCTGGTACAGCGACGAGGCTCGGCTCAGTTTGGCGTCAAAGTTGTGGTTGGTGGTGCTGCAGCTGCTGTCGTCGTCTGGAGCCACTTCCTGCCTGCTGTCCTCCTCGCCAGCGACTCCACCTGGAAACAACAGATTGTAGAAGACAAAAAAGGGAACAAAGGGAGATGTTCAGGAGGCCACATTATGAAACCGTCAGGGGTTTCTCCCCCAGTGTACTGCAAGCCTGGCGGCCCACCGGGCCTAAGCCTCGGGGGAGTATTCATTAATGTACTTTTTTAACCTTTGTGTCGTGTTCCCGTTGAACATGAACTTGTTGTCTTCTGGGTTGAAAGTGAAAATGAACTTTTTTTGGCGCTTTTCTCGATGCTTTTGATGCTTTTTGTCACTTTTTTCAACATTCATGGTCAATAAACCTAATTTATATGACATTATTTCTAATTTTTGAGTTAAAAAAAAGCAGATATTATGAATTATTTCGACCAACAGTTCAGATCAGAAGATGCTGAGTGAATCACATAGTCAGGAGACTGTTTTGAAATCATTTAAACTTTTTTTTTTTTTTCAAACGCTATGAAATTAAATAAAACACCAAAACTCAATGAAAGTAAATAATTCATTTTACCTGTGAAGAATGTTGCGTTGGGTCCCATATAACAACAACAAGTTATTTTTGGGCAATTAGTTTGAGAGAAACACATATTTCTGATATAATATATTTTTTAAAGGTGCCCTGCCACACATATTTCATGACTTTGTGGTAATGTCTGAAGTTCTACCATGGACTCTAACATTTTTTGTGGAGAAAATGCCTTGGTTACCTTGTTTCAAGCCATTCTAGCATGGTATAGAAAGCCTGCAGGAAGACTCAGCTCGATTTGTGCCAGTTCTCATTAGTATTCAACGAGCTAAGCTGCTTGACTCTGATTGGCTAACAGCTAGCCAATGAGAGCCTGGCTATCAGCATCTTTTACCCAGCGCAACTGGGCGAGCTCATGAATAGTAATGAGCTCCGGCAACACCACGTGAGACTGACCAGCTTTTGCATTGGCCTGATTTCTCCGCTTATTTCTTTTCAGTGGCTAGAGCCTGAATGTGGAATCTTGACTGATTGACGTGTTGGTACGAACCGTTTTGATCCTCGCTGTCACTCAGCTCTTCCTGCGGAGCCACCGGAGTTCTGCTCCTCTGCGCTTTAGAGTAGATCTTCTGCAATTATATTAAACATAAAAAAACACTGTAAGGAATCTAAAGCACAGGTATTATTATTAGGGCTGCAACTAACGATTATTTTCATAGTCGATTAATCTGTCGATTATTTCCTCGATTAATCGATTAGTTGTTTGATCTATAAAAATGTAAAAACATGGTGAAAAATGTGGATCAGTGTTTCCCCAAAGCCTAAGAGGACGTCCTCAAATGTCTTGATATGTCCAAAACTCAAAGATATTCAGTTTACTGTCACAGAGGAGAGAAGAAACTAGAACATATTCACATTTAACAAGCTGTCTTTTTAATAAAAAAATGACTCAAACGATTAATCGATTATCAAAATAGCTGGCGATTAATTTAATAGTTGACAACTAATCGATTAATCGATTCATCGTTGCACCTCTAATTATTATATGTTTATCTACAGTCCTCCCCCTACAGTAGGTATTATAAGTGTATCTACAGTACTCCCTACAGTAGGTATTATAAGTGTATCTACAGTACTCCCTACAATAGGTATTATAAGTGTATCTACAGTACTCCCTACAGTAGGTATTATAAGTGTATCTACAGTACTCCCTACAGTAGGTATTATAAGTGTATCTACAGTACTCCCTACAGTAGGTATTATAAGTGTATCTACAGTACTCCCTACAGTAGGTATTATAAGTGTATCTACAGTACTCCCTACAGTAGGTATTATAAGTGTATCTACAGTACCCCCTACAGTAGGTACTATAAGTGTATCTACAGTACTCCCTACAGTAGGTATTATAAGTTGTGTTTTCACTGTTGTTGTTTTTAAGTTCAATAAAACGCAACATCTTTCCAAAAGTCAACGAGCAATCGTGTTCAATAGTCATGATTTCAATACTGACAAAGAAAATAACTGTGATCATCATTTTTTTGTCCAAAGTGATGTACGACTGTGGCAAAATGTGCGTTTGATTGGGCGCCTGGTTAGCTCACCTGGTAGAGCGGGCGCCCATATATAGAGTTTACTCCTCGATGCAGCGGCCGCGGGTCCGACATGCGGCCCTTTGCTGCAGGTCATTCCCCCCCCCTCTCTCTCTCCCCTTTCAAATCTAAGCTGCCCTATACAAATAAAGGCCTAAAATGCCCAAAAAATCTTTACAAAATGTGCATTTGATTACAAATGTCCAATCTTACAAATCCTCCCACTGTGATCATTTCTTAGTCAAATAAATCACAACGATACAGAACATATCGTGAAAATATCACAATATTTTTGACCAAATACCTCGATATCGATACCGCAACGATACTGTAGTGTTGACTATTGGTGCTTTCATAAAATATTTACACAATGAGATTTCATATAAATAATCATCAGTGATGTGGATATAATGACTAAGTGGGAAAAGGCAAATAATAGAACAGCTACACTGAAAAAAGTCTAACATTGCTGTTGTTCGTTTAATGTGTATTTCCTCGTTGAAATAGCTGAAAATTAAAAGTTTTTTCATTTAAAGTAAACGTTCTAGTTTATGTTTATGGTTGAATCCATTTTCTTTATATGGATACAATATAAATTGGCAGCGGGCAACTGAATTTATTCATTTGATCAGAGCATTTTTATTAGATCTGTTGAAATTCTCGAGAAGCCAAACCCACGACACGCGTTCGTCCAATCAGCTGCCGGTCAGGGGCGTGGCGCCTCAACCATGGATGTATGACGTGGCGACACCGCGATTCAGCCGTGTCGGACAAATGGATCTCTACCGTAGGGCTCACACCTGAATTATAAAATGTCCCGGTAAATTCACCATGGGTACTGTATGATGTCTTAGGAGTTGTGCTACTATTCACAGCTCCATGATTTGTCTTCTGATGACATCAATAGTCTCGTTTCGGGTGTTCTACACAAGGAAAGTGTTCTGAGTAGTTATTGATCAAAATGTATTAAAATCATTTTTTTTCAAATTTGATTTACTATATTGTTGAAATAATGACAACTGTTAGTTTTTTATTTGAGACAACCTAAAATAATTCATTTACTCGGATGTATAAATAATTAGTTTGACCCAACCTTTAAAAAGTGGTTGCTTGGAGTTAAACTTTTCAGGTTAAACTAAATTAAATTATTTACTTTGAGTCAATGTCAACTATTTCGTGTGATTGATTACTTACATTTTTTTAAGTTGATCCAAGTGTTTTTTTTTTTCAGTGTAGAACAGTTTGGTAAGTTCAGAAAATGACATCACTTTACTGTAATGCAGCTTTTAAAACCATATATACCAAATACGTCAACAGTCCGGCTGTTTAAGAGCAACGGACCTAAAACTGTCAGCTGGGACAGCAACGTACAAACCCAAAAACAAGGGGGCTGGTTTCTCTCAGGCTCCCAATATGCTGGCAGCTGATAGAGATGAGCCCGAGTCGCCCACTCCCCCGTGAGCGGGGGGGCAGAGGGAGGGTTGCGGGGGAGCAGCTGGGTGCCCCCCGCCCTCACAGCCGACTGATAAGAGAGGCAGAGCCCACTCAGACACGCAGACAAAGCCGCTTCAAAGTGTAAACAAGGCGTCTGACTCTGGACAGAAAGTCAAAAACAGCAGCGGCGTCCGGTCCAATCCGCTCGAAAAAGAAACCGCAGCGAAAACATAAGGCTACGTTCAGACTGCAGGCAGAAGTGGCCCAAATCTGATTTTTCTTTTTTGGGGTCAAGTGACCAGGTCAGACTTCTTAGAAGTAGTTGTAACACTCAAATCTGGCCTACAACTTGGAGACAGGAGAGAGAGAGAGAGAGAGGGAGAGAGAGAAGAGAGAGGAGAGGGAGACAGAGAGAGAGGGATGGTATAGGGAGGTAGAGAGGGAGTAGAGAGGAGTACAGAGAGATAGGGGCTGGAGAGAGAGAGATAGACGACAGAGAGGGATATAGATTGAGACATCGAGAGGACGTTATTTAGATCTTTATAGATATACTAGAGAGATATATAGTGAGTGAATAGAGTAGAGACAGATATGGAGAGAGAGTTAACCAGCTCGAGTCGTTCGTATAGCGAGGTGAGAGAGTTGAATACCATATAGAGATATATATGTCGGTAGGGAGAGATTTATGGATAGAGATGTCCGGTCTATAGTTTCGAGAATATCGAGAGATATTGATAGCTAGTGCCCAGCGAGGGAAGCGATTATCACAGAGGAGATCAGTAGTTATGAGAGTGAGGGAGAGAGAGGGATACCGCTTGTCGCTAGGGACTTTCTCTCTTTCTATCTAATGTACGACTATCTCGCGATGCATGAAGATACGCTTGGTTCGTCTTGCATCGCTATCGCTGCCGATCTACGCATTATCTCTCGCTCTGTCGACCTCTATCTCGTGCTTTGGTATAGCTGGAATATCCGCTCTCTGGAGGCTTCTCTCTCTTCTCTTCTCCCGCTGCACTCTTGGCATTATTTCGCTGTGATGAGAGATAGGAGACATAGATAGAAGATAGATATCTTTAGGATCGACTAGTAGAGAGGAGAACAGAGAGAGAGCTGATGGAGAGGAATAGAGGAGAGAGATAAGTATCTAGCGATACCTCACGCGATAGTTAGCACCTATATCATGGAGAGCTCATATATGAACCCAGAGCTGTACTCGATCCCTCGAGAGTTCGTCCATCAGAGCTTATCTCTCTCTCTTTGTCGCCCTCCCGCGCTCGCTCGTCTCTTCGGACTACTTCCCTCTCTCTTCCTCTCTCTGCTACCTCTCTCTCTCCCTCCTTCTCATCATTCGCTATAGATAGATGATGTAAACTATCATAGGTAGAGAGAGAGAGAGATGCTAACGTTAGATAAAACAAAGTGAGTTCCCTGTACCCGGAGCATCCGGTCATATCGTATAACTCGCTGTGCTCCGCCTACATTTTTTCTTGTTGTTATGGAAACGACAGGTCAGGCTACTCCGCTTGTCATTGGTCGGCTGTCAAAAAAGCGCTTGACGTAGGGCGTTTTTAAAAAGTAGTGGCGTTTAAAAAAGCGCTCAGGACTTTTTTGAAAACACGGTTCACTCCACAGGATTATAACGTAAAAACAGACGCTGGCAGCTTCTAAGAAGACGCCAAGTGTGAACACAGCCTCGGTGATCCAACTGCAACTAGACTGTGCTAAAGTGCATAAAATCCAGAGTGAAACTGCACAAAGTGATGCGTCTCCTGACTCCTGAGCATTTAGGAGAGCACCATGAACACAAGCAGACGTTTCCATCCCATTACTCACTCCTTCTTTGTTGTTGCTTAGCAGCCTCTTCGTCTTTACGCTGTCCATGCTCTTCAGGATCCATCCTCTGGACGTGCTGCAGAAAGAGAAGAGTAGAATGAAATACTCACCGGTCAGATCAAATCTACGCTGAGGTAACTTGAGGGGAAAGTCTGCTGGTTTTCTGTCCTGCCGTACGTGCAGGTGAGCGTCTCCAGTACCGGGAAGGTCTGCGTTTATCAGGCGGTAAATTCTCCCGTCGGATGACTCGGGACGGGTATCAAACAAAGGAATTTCGATACCGATACTGGAACCAATACCGTGACTTTGATACCGATACTTTTTACGATAACAATTTTATAAAAATGTATCTTAAGAAATAACAGCGAGCTCATCGCATTCTATGAAAATTGTGATTTCGATGTGAAAGCGATTAGTGGTTGGGCCCTGCTGAGAGAGGATTGGGATGCGGTGGTGATGTCTCACTGGGTGCTGATGCCGTCGAAGATGTTGGAGGCCTGATACCTGCTGGTCGCTTTGGTCGGCCTGGTGCTTCTCCTCGGCCCAGCGCCTGAGTACACACACACACACACACACACACACAGGCGCACACACACACACACACGCACACACACACAGGCACACACACACACACACACACACAGGCACACACGCACGCACACACAAACACACACGTGCAAACACACCCGCACGCACGCAAACACACATGCACGCACGAACGCACAGGCATACAAACACGCACACACACACGCACGTGCGCACAAGCACACACACAGACACACGCACGCACGCACACACACACATACACACACAAACACACAGACAGACACAGACAGACACGCACACACACAGGCGCACACACACACACACACACACGCACGCACAGGCATACAAACACGCACACACACATGCAGGCACGCGCGCGCGCGCACACAGGTACACACGCGCGCGCACACACACACACACACAGACACACATGCACGCACGCACACACACAGGCGCACGCACACACACAGGCACACACACACAAACACGCACACACGCACGCAGGCACACACACACACACAGACAGACAGACACGCGCACGCACATGCACACAGACAGACACAGACGGACACACACACACACGGATAACATTTAGGCCTATCTGCTACCATCTGTTTTTGTATGTATATTTTTTATGTTAAATACAAATTAAAACCAACAATATGGCAACACACACACACACGGGTCCCGGACCACGGGGGGAGGTAGGATTCAGATCCTTTACTGAGATAACATATTATGGTATGACTTTCTGTGAGGAGTTGAACACGTATCAGACGGACTCTTTCTTTCTTTTCCAAACCTCCCGAAAACAACAAACAATCCCAGGCCCCAATGTTCGCTGATGACGTCACCGTCCTTACCCGCCGTGTTCTGAAGCCTTTTGGATTTCCTGTGAACACAAAACGAGGCTCAGCGTGAGACGGCATGCGAGCAGCGATGTCGCGCAGCGGTGGAAGAAGTACTCACGTCCTTTACTTCGGTAAAAGTACTGATACCACACTGTACAAATACTCTGGTGCAAGTAAAAGTCCTGCATAGAAAATGGTACTTAACCCTTGTGTTGTCCTGCCGGGTCGGAACTGAAATTTAACACTTTTTTGACGCTATTTAGACACTATTTTCAACATTTTCTTCGGATTTTTTTTACACCACTCACACCAATGTATTACCTCTAGTTTTACACTATTTTTCTGGTCAAGAAATCTCATTTATATGAAATTATATTAATCTTTTTTGTGTTTTGTCAAAGTTTAGTTTCAGGATACTGTTTCGAAACCATACCAAACGGTTTTTTTTTGGGGGGGGGAAACACACCCAAAATTCAATCAAGTAGTGAACTGATCCTTCATTTAACTTGCAAGGAGCGTTGTATGGAACCATCCATGTCATTTTTGGACAATTTGGATGAAAGAATCCTAAAATTTCTGATGTAGAAACTTAAAAAAAAAAAAAACAGGTCAAATTTTGACCTGAGGAAAACAGAGGAGGGTTGAGTAAAAGTCTGTAACTATCATCAGGAAAATGGACTTAAAGTATTCAAAGTAGAAGTAGTAAACTAAACTTAAAACTGACTAATAACTGATGATTTCATCAGCGACGGTGCTTCCCAAACAAACATTCGTCTGACCTGATGACGGCTCTCGCTGGTTTCTCTTCTCCGTCCTCGGGCGTCTCTGAATCAGCCTGATTCTGTTCCTCGTCTTCGGCGTTAAAACCCTGAAAGAAACGTCAAACACGACAGACGTTCTCTTTAATATAGGCCTTAGTGGTCCCCTAATACTGTATCTGAAGTCTCTTTATATAGACCTTAGTGGTCCTCTAATACTGTATCTGAAGTCTCTTTATATAGACCTTAGTGGTCTCCTAATACTGTATCTGAAGTCTCTTTTATATAGACCTTAGTGGTCCCTAATACTGTATCTGAAGTCTCTTTATATAGACCTTAGTGGTCCCTAATACTGTATCTGAAGTCTCTTTATATAGACCTTAGTGGTCTCCTAATACTGTATCTGAAGTCTCTTTATATAGACCTTAGTGGTCTCCTAATACTGTATCTGAAGTCTCTTTATATAGACCTTAGTGGTCCCTAATACTGTATCTGAAGTCTCTTTATATAGACCTTAGTGGTCCCTAATACTGTATCTGAAGTCTCTTTATATAGACCTTAGTGGTCCCCTAATACTGTATCTGAAGTCTCTTTATATAGACCTTAGTGGTCTCCTAATACTGTATCTGAAGTCTCTTTTATATAGACCTTAGTGGTCCCTAATACTGTATCTGAAGTCTCTTTTATATAGACCTTAGTGGTCCCTAATACTGTATCTGAAGTCTCTTTATATAGACCTTAGTGGTCCCCTAATACTGTATCTGAAGTCTCTTTTATATAGACCTTAGTGGTCCCCTAATACTGTATCTGAAGTCTCTTTATATAGACCTTAGTGGTCTCCTAATACTGTATCTGAAGTCTCTTTCAGATACAGCAGAGCAGGATACCCAGGGCTCGGTGCACCTATCACCATTTCTAGCCACTGGGGGATCATAGGCAGGCTGGGGGAACTCATATTAATGTTAAAAAACCTCATAAAGTGAAATCTTCATGCCATGGGACCTTTAACCTTTTTGAGCGTTATTTATTGATTATCTGCTCCAGCTTTTCCAACGTTTCGGACACAGATACGGTGATAATAAGGGTCCTAAATGACGTGAAAAAAGTCAATAACTGTGTTTGAATTATCGTGATTTCAACATTGACAAAAATAATCTTGATTATATATTTTTTTTCCATAATCGAGCAGCCCTGCTACATTTGTTGTTATGAACCAAAACACAAAGTGAATGTGAAATGTGAGCATTGGATAAAGCCAGGTTTCATCATGTTGTTGACATATTATTAGAGTCAAAAGGTTTTTACAGAAGGGGAGTTTGGATATCTCTTTTTTTAAGCACTCCATAAATCAGGAAACACTATCAACAGCCATAAAAAAAAGACATTTCTCCATGTTTTTAGGAATAAAGTGATACATAAATCAGGCTATGAATGATATAAACTCCTCCTGTAAAAACCATCAGATAGGAATGAAACTGCAAAGTTTGGTGTATTTAAAGTGCAACTAAAGTGGAGATTTCTGGCTCAGAGAGTCTGAGAAAATCTCATTTTGAACAAAAAAATACATTAATGGATATCCACTATTTACACACACAATATGTAGTCACATCCTTAGCATCCTATAACCTTGTAGCATACAGTATAGACATCATATAGCATTATTTAGTCTGAAAGAAGACATGTTATGGAAGCAAAATAGCCAAAACATTTCATTAATATCATTAAAAAAACGATGTTTTTGCCTGTAGTGTCTCGCCTTAATCCCAATATATTTCCACAATAATTATATTTTAAAAAAAAACTAAATTTGATTGACTTTAAAGTAAGTTCATTAACAGCTTCGCTAGCTAAAATCTGACATATTATTGTCAGTTGACATTTGAACGTATTCAAACTCAAATGAGGCGTCAGAACTCAAACGGACAGACTCACATCGGACAGGCCGGGTTCCTCCAGCCGGGGGTCCGTGCTCCGGGTCCGGGTCCCCGGTGAAGCCCGCAGCGGGGACTCGGTGGTTCTAACCGGGCTCTGCTGCTGCTGCTGCTGCCGCCTGTTCTGATCCGCGTCCCCTGTGCCTCTAGCACGGAGCGTCACCATGGTTACCCCGCACACACACACACACACAAGCTAACTTGACGCTAACACGCCAACCGTTAACTTTAACTTTAAGCTAGTTTACCGGTAAATTAACGATAAACAAAAGCCCAAAGCCACCAGAATACGGAAAAAAACACGTTCAAGTCTACGACGGTTGTTTTGCTCCAGCTGAACCGCCTGCTGCTCCGTGTGTTGAGGCGGAGCTGAACACACACACCCCAAAAAAACACCACCCTTGATCAAACAGGATAACGTTACAGACTGACTGATGTGTGTGTGGATTCAAAAACGCCGTGATCTGCCGCCGCCTTGTGACGTCATGCCGTAATGTGCGTAAGTAAACAAAAGACAAGCAAATAAAAATAAATTATCAATAACGCACATCTAAATAAATAATTAAATAAATGAAGTTACATATTTGAATGTGTTTGTATATTATTATTTATTATTACATTTCATTATTTATATATCGCTTTTTTTTACAACACTCAAAGACTGTACAGCGTCATCTAAAAATGAAATATCTTTTCAGTTTTGTTTTTCTTCGTTGCCTTACTAGATTAGCTTTTATGCTCCTAAACAAACATTAAAAAGTGAATTTTAAAATGTATTTGTCCACTTTTAATAGTTTATCAATAGTTGGAGTTGCAGTTTTTTAGTTTCTAGTTTCATTCATAATAAAACATCAGACTTTATAAACTACATGTGTTCTGTGTGCAGTAATCTTAATGTGTAAAGTAACTAGTAAATAAAGCTGTAATAGATGAGTAAAAAGTACAATATTTCTCTGAAATGTAGCGGAGTAGAAGTAGAAAGTGGCATAAAAAGAAAAGACTCAAGTGAAGTACAAGTACCTCAACATTTGGACTTAAGTACAGTACTGGAGTAGACGTACTTAGTTACATTCCACCGCTGGTGTTGTGGTTGCCTGCCAGAAGCTGTCATGATTCGACTTTTTATCCAGTTTAAAGCCACATTTGAAAGTTTTTAACTCATTTAGTCATTGTACAAAAAAAGCTGAGTAAAAGCTAGCGGCAGCTTAATCTCTCATTGCCAGACCTTCCTCCACAGCGCTGCGGAGGACGGTCTGGCTAGTCCACACAGCATTCCTGGATAGGAGAAAAACGTGCTCTGGCTTATTGGCATTTCTTCAAACCAATCACAATCCTCTTGGGGCGGGGCTAAGCTCCACACGGAGCTACGGTGCCTCTGCAAAACAGCCTCGGGAAGGAACTTGTTTTGGTGGAACATGTGTACGTTTAAAAGTTGTTTAAGTCGTGCAACAGAAAACTCAGATTGGACAGATAGTCTAGCTAGTTGTCTGGATTTACCCTGCAGAGATCTGAGGAGCAGTTAACCATAGTCCTCAGAAATCCACCAGAGGTTAGAACGCCAACACAGAGACAGAGGAAGGGGACGGACATCTGGTGAAATTTTAGGCAGAACCAGAACAATCCTGGATGTCGAACGTTGTGGATATAGACTAGAGCTGTCAGTCTTCCTCTATAATACCATACTGTCACTCCCCCTGTGCTAACGTTACTCGGTTACGTAACGTTAGCTCACGATGCCGTGTGTTTCTCACTCCCGTAACTTATTGTTCATCAGACGTGACAGGAGAAGAAGATTAGCTAACGTTAGCCAACCCATTTATAAATAAAAAGAAAAAACTCGTATTCTTTCGGATGTTTCATACCAGATGTTGTAACAGCGGTGATGTTGTGTATAGTTTAGGGTCCTCGCCACCACCAGACTAATCAGCATTGCAGATTGAACATGTAGCTGGACTTGAATGGCCTTCTTTTGACTGAAAGTACTGCCAAACTACACTTTTTCTGCTCACCAGTTCCATTTTCACTTTCTCACAGCCTGCTGCATTGAACGCTCCACCTACGTAAACACCTTCCCGTAATCAACGGCGCCGTCATTACGTCGACCAGCGTAATTCAGCGCGTAGTCCAAGCGTAGGGTTCGGTGGGAAATAATTCTAAGGTTCGGCAGAAACCCAACCCCGTCTAAAAGCCCAATATTCGGCCGAAGCCGAATCCTGGATTCGGTGCATCCCTGGTCTTTAGTTATATTGTTTTGATTGAGAAAAAAATCACAGAAAAATCACATATTGTTAAAAAATGATTTCATAATGATTTATTGTTTATGTCACAAGTACATAATGTGCAGGACAAATGTCCTCAGAGTTCAAACAAGCTCATTAACAGCGAAAGAGTCCACGTCTTGGCTTCGTCCTTTAAAGAATTTGGATTTTATTCAAATTGGAATATTTGGGACTTAAAACTAATTTAAACTTTTTTAGACAGACGCCACAAATATCTGACATTTGTCTACTATTGTCTTACAATCAATGGTGTCTTTGAACAAATAAATATTTTAATTTTACAGACACACTGATGTGATGTACTGATGAGATTCCAGGATTCACTGGAGATTTCTTTGAATTTTTAAAAACATGTTTGAACTACTTCATCATCATGGGTGTAAATACACAGCAGGAAAACAATATGCATAACCCAAAAAGAGTAAAACATTTTAAATCCAGAAAATATGACATGTGCTTAAGAAAACAATATTACATATATATGAATATGTATGATTGTAATTAGAACATCACACGAAAGAGACAGACAGTATAAACACAGTTACCAGTAAATAACCAAAATAAACATAAAAACTTCTTAATTCTTCAAACAATGTTAATTTCATCTAGGATAAAAAAGTGATTAAATCCCTCTTTTAAAAAGGCCAACAGGTACATAATCTTATATTTCCTAACAATAAACCCAGATAACTAACACAGGAGTAGGGTTAGGTACCGAAACTCGGTGCTAATACGGCACCGGTGCCTAAACGACGGTATCTACCGGACCGAATACAACGCAGATTTCGGTGCCAATTAAATGCCTTCTGCGCTGCTCTCTGATGCTCTGAAACAGACGTTAGAGGCAACAGGAGCATCGCTGCACGTGACGCTAGTTAACACTACACTTGACAGCAGGTAAAGTTAGCCTACCGTTAGCTGGATTGAACGCGGTTAAAATGCTGACAGCTAACGTTAAACGGTGTAAAGTGTGACTGTATTTCACTGGAGGATTCCAACAGCGGGACGTTGAGCAGTGTGCTGCTGCTGTTGTCGGAAAAACACAGACGGTGCGTTCACTTGAAACTAGTAAGCCTCGTGGTGCATTCAAAGTTATTGTAAAATTGTTTTCGCACCCGTATCGGGAAAAACCCAAGCGATACCCAACCCTACCCAGGAGAATACATTTTTTATCACAACAGCTCAGAGTCCCAGAGTTTTGAGGCAAACTTTCACATTCATAGCTTCTAAAAATGCATTTTTGCCATATGTAATTAATTGTACACGCGCGATAAAAAATAAAAGTGCATTTACAACAGAGAATTAAATAACTAAAAGCATTCCTTTATAACTCACACCACTCGTTTTAAATTACCTCGGCTTATCAGCAGTTTAAAATACCTTGTGGACTTCTTTTTAATCCTGGCTAACTTTGTGACAGCGTATTTATATACTTATAAATACTTATCACGTATATTCTTTAAGTATTTCCACCATTCTGGTGACTTTGAAACAGCCTCAAGTTACATAACCCTAAACCACAAACAGGATAAGTGTACTTTGAGTAGTAATAAGTGCAGATTGAGTTAGACAACAATAAATTGATAATTGATTATCTGCAGGAAATCTAAATTTGCTGAAAGTTCACCATGGCGAGATAAAGTGAAGTCTAATGACGATCAGGACAGAAATTAAACGCCGGTGTCAGCAGTAATGTGAAGTATTCTTTGATTTGTATTAGATACATTTAATCAAGCAAAGGCACCAATGTAGTCCTTGAAAATGGCACTTTAACATTTTCATTTTCTATAGCTATTTCTTCTTTTTTTTGTATTTTCATTTTTTATTTATGTCCTGCGTGCAGTTAACACTTTACATTTATTCAGCCCTATACCTTAAAGGTTCCCTCCCTTAGGAGGCCGGCTGTAACCCTGGTTTTTCTAATTCTAGTGAGATTTGAGAATAACTTTGTTTAAAAATCAAAGTATAAACATCTCCACCAATGTCTCCTTTATTAATAATATCCCCTTCATTCTTGCACAGATCTAGTTTTAAATCTTTGGCTTTAAAGGTCTCTATACAAACATACTTTAGATCTTTCAGGAGTCTCTTTAAGGTGCTTCTGAATTCATATTAATGACATTTATTACAGGTCACACTTTTCTGAATCTCGACCTACTAACTCCAAAACAAGCTCCCCTAACTTTTAGCCACTTGAGACAAACGATATAACTATATTTTATCTGATCATTTTGTTTTCATTGCTTCATCACAAAACCACATTGATGCTGTTTGAATATTGAAATTCATTACTCTTTAAAATAAACTACACCCCGTCCCATAAACCCTTTATTTGGAGGCACTTGATGCATTTTTTTGAGATTTTATATGAACTTGTTGATTTTCAAATTCCCCTTTTTATTTTATTTATCCCAAACTCAAGTTATTAGTCTGATTGGACCTGCTCATCGTCTTCATTGTCCATGAGGCTTATTGACTCAGTTTAGGGGGTCCGCCGCCTGCAGGGATGAACAGAGGTGAGTGAGTGAGTACATTATGTCAGTAGATACTAACAAGTGGTGAAGCTTGATGCAGCTTTCAGTCAGTGGATAAAGATACTGACCTGAGACGCCAGAGTCACCAGAGGAACCAGAGCTACTAGCGGAACCAGAGCCACCGCTGTTGACAGATCCAGCATCTGATCCTGTAAAGAAAAAGAAAATGTATTTAGATATGTATATATATGAACTACCACAATATTGATAATATGGGGAGACTCAACTCATGTATTTCCTGCTTGGTTTAACACATCTAGGGGTGCATGATATATCGACTCAATATCGTTATCGCGATATCACGTTGCGCAATATTATAATTGAAAGTATGCAAAGCTGCGTCCCGTCCGTTGGCTGTGTGGCTTAGTTGTGTTTGATTTAGAGCTCGCTTGAAACGCTGTAATGATCATGTTTCATTGGCCAGTTACCGTGGTTACCGTGCCACTTGCACACGTTGGTGCATGTCAGAGCACGGGGCCACTACGTGACAAACCCTATGGAGCGTATCTCTTGACGTGTGTGCATATTTGGACAGAGTGACAGTGTGAGTGAAGAAATAGATAGAGACAACTAAACGGAACGAATCAGAGAAGAGAAAGAAAAGTTGTGTCCTGTTCTCTTTATTTATATATTTATACTGTCCAACCAGTAGAACATGTCCTGTTCTGTAGACATGGTCCTTATTTATTTATTTATTCATGTTAGACCAGTCCAATATGACTGGTACAACATGAATAATCTATGTGTGTGTTAGAGCTGTCAATCTTCCTCTATAATACTATTCAAATTCCATTTGATATTTTTTTTATTTTTAATATTCGAATAATATTCGAATATTTAATGCTCAATTGCAGCCTGTAAAATAACATGTACTACACTACTCAGGCTTATGCATTGTCAATGCCACTATAAGCATGTGGTTGTTGTTACACGTTCTGTCCACTAGAGGGACTTCCAACATCAGCCTGGCCTTGAGGCGACCTGCACGCAACTTTGTTTACATTCATTTTTCACCACGAGCACACAGCGACAAACACAAATCAACAGAGAACTCTGTAATGAAACATTATCTAACAAGTGTAGTGAAGCTGTTGTAAAGATTAACGGTGCTCGGTTAGCACAATGACATCATGTTAGGAAGCACAGCCGAAACGTTTTGTCATAAACTAGCTAGGTAAGTAACAAACGATGCTAACGGCATTAATAACTAAGCCAAACGGTGCTGTCACTACTATTTTAGTGATTTATAAGCAACCTGTTTCCAGCAGATTGTCACGTTACTGAGAATACAGCTGTAAGAAGGTAATATATGACGTGGAAGCTAACTGACAGCTGTAGGGCAGCTAACATCAACTTTAGCTTTCTCCATTAAGCTCCCAGCTACGCTAACGTTACTGTACCTCGTGACGCAGTTAGAAAACCAGAACGAGCTAACTAATGTTAACATAAGCACTTTGGCTCGGTGGAAGTCGATTTTAAAGTCATGTTAAAACTATTTCCCGTCCTTCTTCCGATTTCCAGCCGCAGCCTGTCACTCCCCCGTGTACTAACGTTACTCGGTACGTAATGTCACTCGGTACGTAACGTTAGCTCCGTAATGTTGTACTAACGTTACTCGGTACGTAATGTCACTCGGTACGTAACGTTAGCTCCGTAATGTTGTACTAACGTTACTCGGTACGTAACGTTAGCTCCGTAATGTTGTACTAACGTTATTCGGTACGTAACGTTACTCGGTACGTAACGTTAGCTCCGTAATGTTGTACTAACGTTACTCGGTACGTAATGTCACTCGGTACGTAACGTTAGCTCCGTAATGTTGTACTAACGTTACTCGGTACGTAACGCTAGCTCCGTAATGTTGTACTAACATTACCTTAGACCTCACAATGCCTTGTGTTTCTCACTCCCGTTAAGTTATTGTTCATAAGAAGTGACATGAGTGACACATGCGGGTAGGCCAAGGCGAGAAGAGGGAGATTAGCCAACGTTAGCCAACATATTTATAAAAAAAAGTCACATTCGAATAGTAATTTCAGCATTCGAATAGTATTGATTTTTTTACTATTCGAATTATATTCGAATTTCGGCATTCGTTCCAACAGCCCTAGTGTGTGTCTGCGTGTCTGTATCAGTCCAATATGACCGTCAGTTGAAATAAACCTTGTGTTGTAAGAAAACTTGTTTTATTTGTTATGAATCTATTGTGATGCTTTTGTAATTTTACATATGTTTAAAAATATCAAAATTAATATTGATATTTCAATATCACATTTTGTCAATATCGTGCAACCCTAAACACATCTACATACAATCACACTTTGGCACATAAAAACAATCACATAACTCTAAAAAAACCACATCATTTCTAGAGGAAAACACTCACCCTCGAGGAGAGGTTGGTTTACGTTGTCTTTCTTAGCGTCGGTACCCCCGTTAGTTCCTTAACAAACATACACAGAGACACCAAGCATTAAGGCTTTCTGCTAAAACCTGTTTTGTATATATATTTTTTACATTACATAATTATTTTGTTTTGATAGCGTCTGGTTTCAGGAGCACGACGCTGTTATTTTTGTCTTTGTAAAGTCTGTTAGCTAACGTTATTTTACTTTAGCAGTGGCTCCCTTTTGATCTGTGCATCAAATTTAGCTTTTCCTCTGCCTCCTGATGGAATAATTGTACATGTGACTGAAATAGTAGTTTCACAAGTTACAAAAGTGTTGAAGTTTGATGCAGCTTTCAGTCAGTGGATAAAGATACTCACCTGAGACGCCAGAGTCACCAGAGGTACTAGAGGATTTGCTGTTGAGAGAGCCATCTGAGCCTGTAAAGAAAAAGAAAATGGATTTAGATATGTATATATATGAACTGTCACAATATTGATAATATGGGGAGACTCAACTCATGTATTTCAATGTAACGAGCTTGATGCAAAATCACGTCTTTGTGCTTAAAACGGTTTTGCTTCAGTTTCTTTATTAAACCATCTGCATCCAAATTGCCGTTTTAGTATTTCTGTTTTAGTATTTCTGTCTTTCATGTGTTAATCATGAAAGCTGAGTGACCGTGCAAAGAGCACAGGATGTATCCCTGAGGGCAGAGCGCATAATGTGGAGGAGATGCCGGGCCTGACCAGAGATAAGAAGAAAAGCTCCTGATTGCATGAACCGAATAACTAACTTGACTCCCAACTCCTTTAAAAAGCACACTGTTGGGAACAATCTTCAGTCATTTTTCTGTACTTGTGGACGGGTCAAAAACAGGACTTTCACCCAGGAGACCGGGGATCGTGTCCCGCGTGTGACGGTTCCTTTTAGGGCTGAACGATTTTTGAAAATAACGTAATTGCGATTGCAATTCAATATGCGATTGTTTTTTAAGCTCTTTGTCTTCTGTATTATTCAACAAAGACGAGCAATAAATCATTGTATAGTATGAACAAAACAAGATTAGATAGATTAAACAAACTGGTCTTTCCTGGAGGCCAGGCCTGGATGTGATGATGAAATTAGGTGATGCATGAATTTATATGAATGACATCTTTTGTTTAACTACTTCAGTCACAGTAGTATATTAAGCACTGACCAAGCCTGGTGTAAACATTCATATGAAAATCAGAATCAAATCACACAAACTAAAGTGCCGATTGCAGAAATATAAAAACAAATATGTGGCTTTACCACACTTAGTAGTATATAGATTATTTAGTTGATTGCACATTTTAAATACTGTCTTTGAACTAGACAGTTAAATAAGTAAAAAATATATATGAAACGGTGTATTTTTTACAGCGCACACAGAGGAGCTGCCTCCGGCCCCTCCCTCCCCTCATGAAGTTGCGTGCTGTGTGCATGACAGCATCACAACGTTGCACTTTCTCAGAGAGGCTATCGTTACGTTAGCAGTAGCATGCTGTTGCTGGTCTTGCCGTGGGATTAACTGTACTAATAAAACTGTTGAAACAACGCAGCCACGCTGCTGTGAAAGCTCCCCGAACGTCATTTATCAGAGTCTGCTTGTTACCCCTCTCAGTGGCAGCTCCTCCACTCCATATCTTTATAACGGAGCTAGCTAACTGGAGCTAACCGCTAATCAGAGCTAATCGTTGCTAACCGAGCCTTCAGTTCTGCGTGTCTGTATCCATTAACTGCATGTATGGACTTGAGCCTGAATAAAATCCTTCATTTTATTAAAATGGCTGTAAAAGTTTTAAACTACAACACAGAGATGTTTGAATGACCGAAATCAGCTCAAAGTACGGCGTAGCGTTAGCGTGCTAAGTTGATGCTTTCTCTGCGGAGTGCAGACTGATCTGCTCTCGCGAGTCATGTGACCAAATCGCAGCCTTCGCGATTAGGAAATCGCATTTTAACATATCGCGATTATAATTGCAAATGCAATTAATCGCTCAGCCCTAGTTCCTTTGTGTCCCGCGTGTGATGTTTCCTTTCCACGTTGTGACGTTTCTTAAACCCAACCGTAACCTCGCGATAACACGTAACCTCGCGATAACACGTAACCTCGCGATAACACGCCATGTGGCTTCGCTGTGACGCTGCAGACTGCAGTCTGCTGTATACAGCGTAGACATACACACTGATAGCTCAAAATGCGTACAGATAACACGCCACTTGGCTTTAGGAAAGTGGCGTGTATGTTTACGCAAAGTCATGATGCCACGTTGGATAAATAATGATCCTGTTACCGCCGTTAATGTCTACACACACAAAGACACACGTTTTCTTATAATACTGTATATACTACAGCACCTCACTTCATCATCTGCTGCTGGGTTTAACACATCACATACAATCACGCTTTGGCACATCAAAAACAATCACATAACTCTAAAAAAACCACATCATTTCTAGAGGAAAACACTCACCCTTGAGGAGAGGATCGTTTACGTCGTCTTTCTTAGCGTTGGTACCCACGTTAGCTCCTTAACAAACATACACAGAGACACCAAGCATTAAGGCTTTCTGCTAAAACCTGTTTTGTATATATATTTTTTACATTACATCATTATTTTCAACACAAGAGAAATCACAGGAGTAACATTCTAAATGTTAAATAAAACATGGGTTTGGGCAATCGCTAATATTTTCAAATCGTGCCATCGTGGCTGCTCGAGATCACCAATAACAAGCGATCTGATCGCCAGTCTGACAGACAGGATGCATTGAACACGTAATTGGACAGAACATATTATGGACATGCGGAGCGGCTTTCACTTTGATTAATGAAACTACAGCAGCTCGGCTGTCCTCCTGCTCGGATGACATGCTGACATGCTTCTGTGTTGATAGCGTCTGGTTTCAGGAGCACGACGCTGTTATTTTTGTCTTTGTAAAGTCTGTTAGCTAACGTTACTTTACTTTAGCAGTGGCTCCCTTTTGATGTGCATCAAATTTAGCTTTTCCTCTGCCTCCTGATGGAATAATTGTACATGTGACTGAAACTGTAGTTTATTTGTCGCGTTGAGGCGCTGACACACCAACCCGATTACCGGCCATCAGACAGTCCGGCGAGGTCGGTGACTCGAGTCTGTTCGGTGTGTTCCGTGCCGAGGAGCCGTCGGCATTCATTTGGGCCGATTTGACTTGTTGAATCGGCCGGTGGGCAGTCGGACTCAATGACCAATCTGATTGGTGGAGTGCTAGCCCTTGACTAGCGAATCACTGCCCAAGAGCTGACAACGCCAGTGTCTTCTTATTACCAGCCATCGTATTTTCTTCCGTTCAGCGAGTAATGACAATAATGATCCTTCTTGACTACTATCAACACTCTCTGATGAAAACAATGACTGATGACAGCATGCTCTGTGTTTACTAGGTCTAGGGAGATGTTCCGTCATTTCCAGTTTACATTTTTTGGGCGACAATACAGATTAGCGCCACCTGCCGTTATGGAGACGTATTACGTCTCACGCAGAATGTACACTCAAGGCGTCACTTCGGTGTGTTCCAAGGCACTTTTTTGACCAACTCGCGGAGGCTGATCAGTCCGACTGCCTTTTCTGCCGACGGTCTGGTTGGTGTGTCAGAGCCTTTAGAGGCGAGGCTCAGTACCAGGGAAACTGGATTGTTAACAATAGCTTCTGTAACTTAGCCCCCAGTAACGTTGAGGGTGGGGTGCGGACCTAAAGTAGCTCCCGTCCCCTGCAAGCACCCGGGAAGCCAAGAGGCTGGCTAACTGTCTGAAAGAAGCATTGGCCATCAGCTGTCAGATTTATGGAAAAGAGAGGAAAACACTCACCCTGGGGGACAGGTAGGTACACTGTGCCATTGTTACCGCCTTTATTGCCAACACACACACACACACACACACACACACACACACACACACACACACACACACAGAGTTTGAAAAGACTTTTGGGTTTTCTTCTAATTATAAAAATATAAATATCATTAGCACAAAAACACACAGGAGTAAAATTCATAACTTTAAATAAAGCTCTTACTGGAGGCAGTAACTACTACAGCAAGCGGTTGATCTGTGAATCAAAAATTAAGACAGAGTTAGGACGGGGGGGGGGGGACTACACATAGGAAAACCAAAGTGTAAACCTTCTCGATGCAGCTTTCAATAAGCGGACAAAGATACTTACGACCATTGGAACTGCTGCTGCCAGATGTACGTGGCCCTGTGAAGAAAAGCAAAGTGTGTTTAGTTGTGCAGCGGCCTGCAGGGAGCACACACATCCAACAACATCCAGCTTTCATCTTGATCTGTCATCAAGTTCCTCACAGAATCAAACCCAGACTACGTTACAGCAGTAGGACTTTAAGGGTTTGATATTCAGAGGAGAAAATAAAACTTTAATCGTTTTCTCTCATTTTTAAAGGTGATAAGGGCCAGCTGCATGGCAGAGAAAAAAACATGAAATAGTAGTAAATTGTCTTGTTCCCCGTGTTGATGTGTGTGCGCATGTTTTCACATATTTAGGAAATAAAAACAATTGTAAGAGCCAGGTGTAGTTCTATTATTTTGAAAGGACATTTACGGTAACCAAGGCCCCTGGTGGGGGCGGAGGAAGCAAAGTAATATCTGTTCACCTGTTCTGGTTGTGGGACTAAGAGAAGAGGGTGAAAAGGGGAAGTCTCAGTTTTTGCTGACCGCTGTTTTTCACGCTTGTTTTACACTTTCCTAAATGCTGTTTATGACTTTTGGACACAACTTCTTATGCCAGTAACACAATTAGGGGATGTATTGGAAGCAGAACCTTGTTTGTGTTTGTGCAAATTAATCTGGAATCTGGGATGATTAAGCGCGTCTGGAAACTTATTCCTAGGGGTGGGAATCGATTTGCACCTCACGATTCGAAACAGATTATCGATGCAACTATTTTTTTAATGTACATTTCCATGTGATTTTTAAAAATATACATATAAATCTGAGTTTGCTACTCAGAGTTTGCTAATCACTTCCTACACAAAGCAGCTAGACAAAGCTTAGATTTTGACATATATATATATATATAGTATATTTGTCACACGCAAGTTTTAATGAAATGTCTACTGAGGTTTTTATTTTGTAGTCCTTCCATGCTTAAGCCTTAAACATGCTTGTGGAATCTAAGAATCGATTATTTTTCCCACCCCAAGTTATTCCCGTACTCAGCCGTACTCATCCCCACACCCGCCCGGCGCCTCACACCCTGGGCAACTCCGGAGAAGAAAAGAGTCCAGCCCCTATCCAGGAGTATGGTTCCAGAACCGAGACTGTGCGTAGAGGTAAGCCCCACCAGATCTAACCGGTAGCGCTCCACCTCCCGCACCAGTTCCGGCTCCTTCCCCCACAGAGAGGTGACATTCCACGTCCCCAGAGCCAGCGTCTGCTGCCCGGGTCTGGTCCGTCGAGGCCCCTGACCTTCACTGCCACCCATGTGGCAGCACACCCGACCCCAGCGGTTCCTCCCACAGGTGGTGGGCCCATGGGATGGAGAGATGGATGCCACGTAGCTTTTTTGGGCTGTGCCCGGCCGGGCTCCGTGGCAAACCCGGCCACCAGACGCTCGCTGATGAGCCCTCCATCTGGGCCTGGCTCCCGACGGGGGCCCTGGGCTTCCTCCGGGCAGGGTCACTCCATCTCTTCCTCGGTCACTCATAGGGTTTTTGAACCATTCTTTGTCTGGCCCCTCACCTGAGACCACTTTGCCTTGGGAGACCCTACCAGGAGCACAAAGCTCCAAACAACACAGCCCTCAGGTTCATAGGGACACACAAACCTCTCCACCACGAAAAGGTGATGGTTCCCGATGGTTTATCGATTCGTTGTATCAATATGCCACTCACTCGCGGAGATAAAAAAAAATGTAGTTGAGCGCAGAGTGGAGCAGCGCAGCACGAAAGAAAAGAAAAAAGAGCAGAGCGGGGGTAGAGGAAATACGGAGAGAGACCGGAGAGAGCCGTAACGTTGTTCTGAAACGGCGGAGGCAGAGAAATCAGTACGACCTAAGTCATCCAAGGTGTGGGAGCATTTCTCATAGTCTGGGAGTCCTTCATGTGTTTTTTGGCAAACTCTATGCGGGCTTTCATATGTCTTGCACTGAGGAGAGGCTTCCGTCGGGCAGCGATAGTTGACTTTGTGGAACTTTCTCCCATCTCCCTACTGCCTCTCTGGAGCTCAGCCACAGTGACCTTTGGGTTCTTCTTTACCTCTCTCACCAAGGCTCTTCTCCCACGATTGCTCAGTTTAGCTTGACGGCCAGGTCTAGGAAGAGTTCT
This sequence comes from Sander lucioperca, assembly GCF_008315115.2. Taxonomy (NCBI): domain Eukaryota; kingdom Metazoa; phylum Chordata; class Actinopteri; order Perciformes; family Percidae; genus Sander; species Sander lucioperca. Next base: position 13,248,371 of record NC_050188.1, on the reverse strand, counting down.
TGTTGTCCCAAACTTCTTCCATTTAAGGATTATGGAGGCCACTGTGCTCTTAGGAACCTTGAGTGCTGCAGAAATTCTTTTGTAACCTTGGTCAGATCTGTGCCTTGCCTCCTTGGGCAGTTCCTTCGACCTCATGATTCTCATTTGCTCTGACATGCACTGTGAGCTGTTAAGGTCTTATATAGACAGGTGTGTACCTTTCCTAATCAAGTCCAACCAGTTTAATTAAACACAGCAGGACTCCAATGAAGGAGTAGAACCATCTCAAGGAGGATCAGGAGAAATGGACAGCATGTGAGTTAATTATGAGTGTCACAGCAAAGGGTCTGAATACTTATGACCATGTGATATTTCAGTTTTTCTTTTTTAATAAATTTGCAAAAAATTCTACATTTCTGTTTTTTTCTGTCAAGATGGGGTGCTGGGCGTACATTAATGAGAAATAAAATGAACTTTTTTGATTTTAGCAAATGGCTGCAATGAAACAAAGAGTGAAAAATTTAAAGGGGTCTGAATATTTTCCGTACCCACTGTATGTATGTATTGAGTTGATGTAAATTAATGCTTTTTTGTTTTGTTTTTTTATCCGATTCATCAATTAATCAAAAAAATAATCGACAGATTAAATCGATTATTAAAATAATCGTTAGTTGCAGCCCTAGTCAGCTTATCTATATGCAGAAGGAAATCCTACAGTACAAAAAATGATGTTATGTTGGCTATTTATGACATTTTAGAAGAAAATATATGTATTACTGCAGGTGACAGAGGTTTACTCTTTCAACAGCACTGTGTGAGACCTGAGAGACTGAGCTCAGTCAACTTTCAGTTCACTGAATTAAGGATAAAAAAACATCTTTGCCATGAAATGACTGACAGGACGGCTGTTCGTTGTGACCTTTGAACACCTCGTGAAGTCTGTCATAAAATAATAATAACAGACCTCTGCACCTGATAGACTTTACAGCTATCTTCATCTTAACTTAATCAATCTATCTACATCTTAACTTATGGCTGTAAAGACGCAGAAGTACTTTGTAAGACTGTAACATGAAGTACTTTGTAAGACTGTAACATGAAGTACTTTGTAATTGATTGTATTGAATATTTTTGTCCGTTAAACTAAAATGAAATGATCCATGTATTTTCTTTTACAAAACAATTTGTAACAAATATATTCCACTCCACTGGTACGTTGTTATTGAGAGAGAACGATAGTTATAGTGCACCTACCAATTATGCCTTTTTTAAACAAGACTAACAGCACACCGACCACGATGACGATCACGAGTACGACCACAATCGCCCCACCAATGGCTGGTCCAGAGTTGTTGCTTGGGTTAAGTTTATGATCTAAAAACACAGAAAACATTTCCGTTAGTTTTTTTATTCAGTTCACTTTCAACATCTTTTCTGTTTGTTGGGTTACATTTATTAATCTTTCTTGTGGTTTAAGACAAATTCAACTGTGGTGAGGAACCTTTGTGGGTTAGGTTATGTCATCGTTTGAGACACGTCACTGGCAACTTCCTGCAGTAAACATGTAAACACCGCAAAAAGAAAACGTGACAACCTGAGCATGTGTGTTTTGTGTATTTTAAGCCTGTGTGTAGTGTGTTCTAACAAACAGAGTTACATTTTAATTTCCCCACCGGGGATCAATAAAGAGTATAAAAAAACAATAAAATAAAGTTTCTTACCCCACTCCTCCTCAACATGTACATTGGATGCCTGATGGATCACTTCACAGGTGTAGGTAGACAAGTCACTCCGTAAAATCTCCACGCTGTCTCGTCTCTGGAAGGTCTCGTCACCGTTGGGTAGAACGCTGGAGGTCACAACTCCGTCCACTTTAGTTAGAATACGGCCGTTCCTTTTCATGCGTAGGATGATGTCTTTTGGTAAGAAACCTGTGGCCAGGCACGTCAGAAGGATGTTTGCTTCAACTTTGGTGTTCCTTGTAAACAGGTGCACCTTCGGAGGAACTGGAAACAAAAAACAGCAAAGTGAGATCATATCTGAAGGGTTTTCATTTTCAATTAAAACACAAAAAGTAATTGTTATACTAAAACTAGCAACATCAAACATTGCTGTGACACAGCCTACATTTTTTAACTTTGTGCCTTTTTACAAACTAATTTTCTGTCTGGATTTGAAGGTCATGATTGTTAGTGAATGTACTGTACTGTACGTCCCCACTACTCCAGCGTTTCCGAGCCCCTAAAACGGAGACTTTTGGAAACACTGTGTTAGTTTCATATTTTGATAACCTGCAGTCCTCCCAATACTAAAGCTACTTCTATTATCTCGAGATTAAATGAATACATACTGGCTACTTGTAGCTGCTTTTGTCCATAATCGATGAACTTCCCCAACCATTCGATGCACTCGTTCTCCAGGTAGCCTTTGGTGTATTCTTTTAGGACCTGGACTCCGTCCCACTTTCTCTTGGTCACGACTGCCGCGTCAGTTGGGGCGACCCAGACGCTGTTGGCGTCGTCGAATGACAGGAAGTCGTTTCCGTCGTAGCTGTACATGTCCACGCCGCTGGTGAACTTCACCACACCGTCCTTCATTTCGCCTTTGCAGCCGTGCCTCCACTGGAGAACATGGAGGTCTGAAAGCAAAGTGAAGCACAGGACAGTGAAACAAATGCCTAACAACAAGGAAACGCATAAATAATAACATAGACGTTGAGGTGGGTTTCTAGGTTTCCTGGTTAAACATTAAAGAGGAGCCTAAAGGAAAATTCCGGCACAAAACGAACCTAGGGGTTAATAACTGATGTGTACCCACTTGATCGTTCTCTGAGACATGTTTTCATGCTAATCGAATGTGTTTGTAGCTTGAAACAAGCTAGCGCGGACCGCTGATTAGCTTACAACGCTAGTATTCGGGGCACAGGGAAAGTAAAAACTATTTATCGCTATTTATACAACTAAAAAGGCTCAAAATATCACCAAACTTCAACGGTAGCATAATGAAGGTCCCTACATGTAAACCGAAGCATTGAGAACTTTGTAAGTGTACAGACAGTTTATTAAAAAGATAGATTAGAAAGACAGTAGCTCCCAAGACGGCGGCCGCCTGTATACGAGAACGTGACTGTCTTTCTAATCTATCTTTTTAATAAACACTTATAAAGTTCTCAATGTTAACATGTAGGGACCCTCATTATGCTACGGTTGAAGTTTGGTGATATTTTGAGCCTTTTTAGTGGTATAAATAGCGATAAATAGTTTTTACTTTCCCTGTGCCCTGAATACTAGCGTCGTAAACTAATCAGCGGTCCGCGCTAACTTGTTTCAAGCTACAAACACATTTGATTAGGATGTAAATATGTCCCAGAGAACGATCAAGAGGGTACTCATCTGTTATTAACCCCTAGGTTCGTTTTGCGCCGGAATTGTCCTTTAACACCAGACTGAAAAGCAGCGTTTAAAAGTAATCTGTGGTTAACGCAGGGTTTCCCCCAAAACGGTTGATTAGCCCGGTGGCAAGTGTCTTTCTTCCATCGAGGGGCCGGCGGGGGCCAGCCCAGACTAACGGCAGCATTAATGTAGTTTCTGTGATACCAGAATCACGGCCAGAATCGCAAAATTGAGAATTTAAAAAAAAGCTATATGACAGATTCTATCGGGCTCAACATTAAGGCTACATTTACATTGCTACGTTTTGGTTTAAAAACAAATACCTTTTTGCTACGTTTCCCCCTCTCATTCCCCCTGCTCTGGCGTTTCCCCCTCTCATTCCCCCTGCTCTGGCGTTTCCCCCTCTCATTCCCCCTGCTCTGGCGTTTCCCCCTCTCATTCCCCCTGCTCTGGCGTTTCCCCCTCTCATTCCCCCTGCTCTGGCGTTTCCCCCTCTCATTCCCCCTGCTCTGGCGTTTCCCCCTCTCATTCCCCCTGCTCTGGCGTTTCCCCTCTCATTCCCCCTGCTCTGGCGTTTCCCCCTCTCATTCCCCCTGCTCTGGCGTTTCCCCCTCTCATTCCCCCTGCTCTGGCGTTTCACCCAGCAATGTAGATGTAGCCTATGTCAGTGCAAAAAGCTAACTGGAGATTTGAAAACATGACTGCGTCTCAGTTACCAACCAAGCACTCCACCCCACGGTTACTGTAGTTTAAAAAACTTCTTAAAAATACAGACAACAATCATTCCCAGAGGCTTGCAGTACACTGCAAAAAATTACAATTAAAACCGTGTGATTTTATGCAGACTAACAGTAATAGCATTTTCTGGCCGAATAACAAAACAACTTTATTGTTACTGGAGATTAATTATAGCCGTTGATATCACTGTCAGTTATAAAGTAGGGCTGCACGATTTAAGGAAAATATCTCATTGCGATTATTTTGACTGATACTGCAATTGCGATTTGATTCACAATATTGGAGGGAATGATCATTTTTGTCTCATTATTCTCATTTTCATTGAAAAATATTAAAATTCAAATGATTATAGTGTGATTTTTTTGAGGATCTGTAACAAACAAAGATTTTTATTTTTTTTAAGATAATTTTGTTGGGGGCTTTTCCCTTTATTCGATAGTGACAGTGGATAGACAGGAAAGGGGGGGAGAGAGAGAGGGGATGACACGCAGCAAAGGGCCACAGGTCAGATTCGAACCTGGGCCACTGCCAAGGACTCAGCCTACATGGGGGCACGCTCTACTGGGTGAGCCAGAGCAGCACCACACTACTTCATTCAGAACGGTTTGACACATATTTTGCCTTTAACAAATATTGTGCCCCTCTGTGATTTGCATATTGTGTAATGCCAAAAATTACCGTTAAACATGCTTGAATTTTATTCTTCTACATGTTGTGTTTAACCTAGGAGATTCCTATGTGGAACAGCTGAAATCGTAAACCTTGGAGACACCTGAAGCTGTATTCTTTTAGCCTTCTGTTTTAGTGTTAGCAGATAAGGTTTAAAGTGGTAACCATAAACAAAGTCTGGGAACGTAATGTGTACGCTGAACAGATAAGGTACATTCATTTCTCCCTGGATAGTTGAGACTTCTTACATAGTTGAGATAAACGGGATGTCTAAACCTTGGGGTAGAAAGTGGTACAGAGGGGAAGAGACGAAGTGGATCCTGAATGTCTACTATGTTTGATTGTAAGAAATGTTGAGTCATGTTTAGGCAGGGGGCATGTCTTTCTATCTCACTGAAGATGCATATAAACTGTGTGCTTTTTTCATTCGTTGAATACACTTTCCACACTGGGCTGCTGTGCCTTTTGTGAAATGATGTTACTCCTATATTCTTGCAAGTTTACAAAAGCCTAACTTGGTTTAGTCTTTGACTATCTTTATTTTGTTTAACTTTCCTATTTTCCAAAACCTACACCTGCTGCAAACAAGAAAAGTTTCCACCACAATTGCACTAGTCCATACTGTGATTTCGATAAAATTGCGATTAATTGTGCAGCCCTAGTATAAAGTGTTTCCCGGATGAATCTTACCCGTGTCATTCTGTCTCATTCGTGTCTTCAGGATGTCGATGTTGACTTTGAACCACTGCTGCTTGCTCTGGCGGGACTGGGTGCCTTTGTCCCAGTAATCTGCAGGCAGTCGCTCTTTCATCCAGGCCTGTTTGGGAACTTTCGTCTGGTTGTCGCTGTCAAAGTAGTCGATCATCCTGCCGTTCAGCAGACCCATGGCTGTGAACTCGTGGATGCCCGGGAGTCCGACAGGTTTGGAGAAGGCCGTGTAGATGTAAGTGAGGGAATGCGTCTCTGAGAGTCACACAGGTAGAAAGACAGACAGATATGTATTAGATGAGGAAGATAAGCACCAGTAGATTTAGTGAGACCTATTCCATCCAAATATTTAGGCACAGCATGGGTCAAAATGCTCTGACACACAAATGTGCAAATGGACAACTGCATTGCACTTAGGGTTGGGTACCGAAACCCGGTGTTAATACGGCACCGGTGCCTAAATGACCGGTATCTACCGGACCAAAGAGCATCGTGGATTTCGGTGCCAGTGAAATTGTCTGCGCTGCGGTAGATGTGAAAGATAAAAGTCGTCTACAAACTACAACACCGAAAAGAGATACAACAAAAATACGTATTAATTTAATGATTAAATAAGGTAGTGTCTCCAAACTTACCGCAATTATAACTTGTCTCCTGCTAGTTGTACTATAGCACCTACTTTTATAAGCATATGCCTATTTTTGAAAAAAACATTTATCACTTTTCGGTGTTGTAGTTTGTAGACGGTCCCGAAGCACTCGTCCTGTCGTCTCAACACCGGAACTAAACAGAGCTGAATTAGCACAACCTTTATGCATTTCTTTCACATCTCCTGCAGTCAGACTCACTGTGTTCACTCGGAAGGAATCACTTCACATGGGTAGGGCCTTTTAATGACATCTCGAACATGTTAAGAGGCTAAAAGCACGTTTAAAACTTGCCCTGGCAGCACCGATTGTTTACGATTTTCTCGCTACTGACAGCACTACGTGACAACAAACAACAGAGCTACGTGTTGAAATCGACCGGAATTCTCCTTTCATTTCTCTGTCAGACCTGATCTGTTTTAGCCACAGTACTTCCATGTAGTCACACACACAGAACTCAACGCACAACAACTGTGGTAAAACAGAAAAGACTTGAAACCTAAAAAGCTGCTTTGTGTCGTGGCTACGTGCATTAACGCGTAACTCTCGCCAACATGTGTCTGTGTGTGTGTATGTATCTGTCTGTGTGTGTGTGTGTGTGTGCAAGTGTGTTTGTCTGTGTGCATGTCTGTCTATCTGTGTGTGTATGTGTGCGTGTATCTGTCTGTGTGTGTGTGTGTGTGTGTCTGTGTGTGTGTGTGTCTGTGTCTGTCTATCGTCTATCTGTGTGTGTGTCTGTCTGTGTGTGTGGTGGCTACGTGCATTAAGCACAAGTAAAGCGTGAGTTGCTGCCATAGACTGTATATAAGAATGGACCAACAGATCCCGTTGCTCTGGACGGAGACCAGTGAAGGCCGTTAGAAGCACTTTTCCGGTGAGCGCTGAGCGTTACTGAGCAGCCTCCAACTGAGAGAAACGACGTAGATGTGACGTGAGCAACCTGTCTGAAAGTTGGAAGTCTTCTGGTAGCTGTGCCAAGAGAAATCTCAATCATTCCCAATCTAGCAGAGACGGAGAGCGTAGGTATATGTAAGGAGATAACATAGACACAGGCTAATTATTGATCACTAAAATGATAGTTAACATTAGTAATTAAACTTAAACAGCTAATGTAAGTCTAAACTGCCTGAGAGCTTCTCCTGTACTATACGGTAATTTCTCTACTATGGGACAGTAAGTCGCGTGGTTATGACCCAATCGTTAGCCTATTTTTATAAAAACGTCTGCTACGGAGCCATAACGTGAGGTACAAGGTAATGGAGCCTTTTATACATTGTTGTGTTTCTTTAGAAATAAACAACGGACAAATAGAGTCTTTAAACGCTTCAGATGTAAAGTTTTTCTCTGTCAAAGTGACGCCAAAATGAATGGCAGTCAATGGAATGCTAACGGGGGGGCGATCGCTTTGTAGTATTAAAATGGCGCCATAGGAGGTTCGAGCTCTGAAGCGAAGCTAACCCCCTTGGTTGCTGCACAGAATCTCTTCCTGTCCGACTTCCTGTTTGGCCTCCAGTGTGAACACAGCTTGTTAGAAAACTGTGGTGAAGCTTCACACTGATACATTAAAGTTATGTGTGTATACGTCTGTCAATAAGTATCAAGAAATCACCGTACTGAAATGTCAAAGATGTGTTAAAAGTACGTTGTGTATTTATGTACAAATAAAACAAAAACATCAGATTATT
>NC_050188.1:13205553-13235553 GCF_008315115.2 Sander lucioperca | reverse complement strand
TATGCTAGTTAATGACCAGTTTGTAAAGAAATAATTCACCTTATTTTAACATTCAACAATCTGTTAACAGAGCACTTCTGTTACATATCTCAAAGTTTGCTATGGCAATGTTGTTGTCATCAACTTTATAATACCTCCAGACCGGAGACATACTTGTGCTTTCCGCTTCAAGCTGCTTCCGTGTTGTATTTTGCCGGCATTTAACCAATAGCGTCTCCTCAACAAAGTGATGTCATGCCGCATGCGTTGCTGTTTCTGTGTGGAGTCAAAAGGGTCTAACTCTGGGCCACCGCATAACTATAGATGTGTTAAAAAATAATGAGAATATATATACATATATATCCCAGTCCTGATCGGGAGGTAACGTCCGATTCCGATCGAGTCTGAAACCACGTGATCGGGCCCGATTTCCGATCACGTGATTGGATCTGGACATCCCTAATAAACGCCATACAGACTGTTTTTTTGGTGTTTAGATAGAGACATGACTTAGTGAGCCAGTCATCAATGTGAGCCATTGCAGATGTAAGTGTGGATGCTATCTCTTGGTAGTTCTTAGCATGTGTAAAGATTACAGCATCGTCTGCATACATCTGAATATCAACATTTTTACATGCCTCTGGCAGATCATTTATATACAGTGTAAACAGGATTGGTCCAAGTATGGAGCCTTGGGGGACCCCTACTGGACATTCACAGAGTGGGGACTTTGAATCATTAATACGAACACATTGCTTTCTACTGGACCGGTTAGATTTCATCCAGTTGAGAGCTTGCTCAGAGAAATTAAAATATATTAATTTAGATAAAAGAATTTTGTGACTAACAGTATCAAAAGCTCACTTTAGGTCTAGGAAGACAGCACCAACATAAGAACTCTTATCTAGGTAGCCTTTAACCTTTTCCAAAAACAAACTGTTGGCTGTTTCTGTTGAGTGATGGGTCCTCAACCCAAATTGCATAGGGTGGAGTGAATTATTGCTTTTATTGAGATGTTGAATCAATAATTTAGCCACCCATTTTTCGACTATTTTAGAAACAACATGCAAAATACTGATTGCCCGATAATTGGCCATATCTGATCTTTCACCTGATTAAAAAATGTGTGTGACCAGGGCCATCTTCCATGCTGATGGCACAATGGATTGTCTTAAGGACTGATTAATCAGATATGTTATAGGCTGTAGAAAGGTCTCTTTGTAAATAAAAAAAAAAAATGAGTATCAAGAACTTAGAAGAGAAGGGCTGTGATTGGTCGGGCGGGGAGCAGGATGGGGATGGAGAGCTGGTCGCCACGGTTACGCCTCTCTGGGGAGCAGAGGGCGAGTTGACCTGAGAGTCATCGGCGATGAGGGAGCGTCTCAGTTTGGCCCGGGCGTTTTGAAACCACACCTGAGACAGAGAGTGTGTGTGTGTGTGTGTTTGTGTAAACCTCAGACAGGTGAGTGTGTGTGTGTCTGTGTGTCTGTGTATGTCCGTGTGTGTGTCTGTGTGTGTGTGTGTGTGTGTGTGTGTGTGTGTGTGTGTGCAGGAAGAAGTTAAAGATCTTTGTTAACTAAGATTAAATGACATGTCTGTAAATGTTAGAAGCATTGGCCATCAGCTGTCAGATTTATGGAAAAGAGAGGAAAACACTCACCCTGGGGGACAGATAGGTACATGACTGTGCTATTGATACCGCCGTTATTGCCTACACACACACACACACACACACACACACACACACACACACACACATATACACACACACACACACACACACACACACAAACACAAAAGTAAGTAAAGACAAGGGGGGGCAGATGACAACGTGGGAAAATTCATTCTGTGGACAAAGATACTTACTAGAGCCACCACTGGAACTGCTGTTGAGAGATAGATCTGATCCTGTGAAGAAATGAAAAGTCTGTTTAGTTGAACAGTGGTGTTCCACAGATAAAAAATTGCAGTTAGACATTTATTTAATAATTGTTACAGGCCTTCATCTGACTGTTGTTTCTCTAGATTTTTCTTACCAAGTACGAATGGTATCGTAGCATCTACAAAACGGGCTAAGGGGGCTTTCACATCCACCTCGTTTGATCTGGATCGAGAACACCTCTTTTTGTCGGACCAAATTTCAGCTGTTTGTTCCTAGCGGCATCGGCCGCTTGTTGCCATATCAACTCCAAACATCCTGGGCTGTAGCTGTCTCAAGCCAAAGAAATTGAACAAGCTCTGTTTTTTTGTTAATGATTAATGTTTTGTTTTTTATTGATGGGAATGAGCTCAGTTGGTAGAGCGCGCGCCCATATGAAGAGGTTTATTCCCTGGCGCAGAGGTCGCAGGTTCGAATTCGACCTGCGGCAGGTTTCCTGCATGTCTTCCCCTTTCATGCTGTCCTGGTGATTAAAGGCAGAAATTCCCCAAAAAAAATCTTAAAAAAAATAAAATACAGTGTTTTATGTAGGGCTGTCAATCGATTAAAAAATGTAATCTAATTAATTACATACTCTGTGATTAATTAATCTGAATTAATCGCATACATAATTTTTGCTGTGAAAGTATTTTAAATATTTCAATTTAAATGAATCAATGAATAATCAGCATTAGTGACATTAAAGTTAAAAACTCTTTTTATTATTATTATTATTTTCACTGTTCAAATAATGGCCATAACAATAAACCATATGACCTAATATGCTGAGGAAATAAATTCAAAATTGCTTCAGGAATAGGGTTGGGTACCGTTTGATTTTTTTCCGATACCGGTGCTAAAGCGGTACTTTTAAAACAGTGCCAGTGCTTTAACGGTGCCTTATTTCACTAGTAAATTGCTGTTGAACGACAAAAACAACCACCAGATGGGAAAAGGGCATTTCACAATAACTATGAATGCACCATTGAACGCACTGTCTGTGTTTTTCCGACAACGGCAGTTACATCCCGCTGTTGGAATCCTCTACAGTAAAATACAGTCCGACTTTACACCGTTTAACATTAGCTCTCAGCATTTTAACCGTGTTTAATCCAGCTACTAGCTAGCGGTAGGCTAACGTTAGCTGCTGTCGAGTATAGTGTTAACTAGCTAGCGGTAGGCTAACGTTAGCTGCTTTCGAGTGTAGTGTTAACTAGCTAGTGGTAGGCTAACGTTAGCTGCTGTCGAGTGTAGTGTTAACTAGCTAGTGGTAGGCTAACGTTAGCTGCTGTCGAGTATAGTGTTAACTAGCTAGCAGTAGGCTAACGTTAGCTGCTGTTGAGTATAGTGTTAACTAGCTAGCAGTAGGCTAACGTTAGCTGCTGTTGAGTATAGTGTTAACTAGCTAGCAGTAGGCTAACGTTAGCTGCTGTTGAGTATAGTGTTAACTAGCGTCACATGCAGCAATGTTTCTGTTGCCTGTGACGTCTGTTTCAGAGCATCAGAGAGAAGCACAGACATATCAGTGGCACCAGAATGAGGAGCCGAAATCCACGTTGCTATTCGGTCCGGTAGATACAGGTCGTTAAGGCACCGGTGCCGAATTAGCACCGGATTTCGGTACCCAACCCTATTCAGGAAGAATCAATATGGAATGGATTAATCTGTGTTATTTTTTTTATTTTGACAGCCCTAGTTTTATGATAATAAAGAGGCGTGGTTTACTTCACAGGATGTGTACCTGCGTATCTGGGTCCCATAACAGTGATAAATAACAAAAGATGTATCCTGGGATTCATTTAAACTTTAATTTGTTTGAAAAAGTAATAAATACATTTCTTTTTTATTATTTGACTATAAGAGACAATTATTTTGTCAATCGCAATTATTTCTGAGACGATTAATTGTCCAGCAAAACGTTGAATTGTTACAGCTGTAGTCATATGCTTGAGTGCACAGACTCTGAACAATGAACTTCACAAGACTTTAAGAGAAATAAAGTAGTTACCTTGGCTGCCTTTGTCTCCGCAAGCTCCTGTAAATAAAGACAATGTTATTACAGACTGTAATTAATCATGGATGAAGTCAACATGGTGTAAATCTGTCTTTTCATTGGCTGAGTCTAGTGAACTTTAAATACACAGTTCAAATACTGAATCAATTTGAAGACAACCTAACATCTTAGTATGACTTAAAGTGATATTTGGAAATGAAAATAAAACTTAAAAAAAAAAAAAATTCTCTCATTTTTAGTGTTATAAGGGCCAGCTGCATGGTAGAGAGAAAAAAAAATCATAGTACATTGTCTTGTTCTCCATGTTGACAACTTGTGTGCACACTTTCTCACATATTTATTTCCAACAAAGTAAGTCAATCAATCTTACGGGACTTCGGAGGCTTTATAAATAATGCAAACAACAACAAAAAAGAGGAACTATGCTATCAAACTTATCTACATGCAGAAGGAAATCTTCCAGTAAAAACATGTATGTTATGTTGGCTATTAATGACATTTTAGAAGAAAATATATGTATTACTGAGGCAACAGAGGTTTGCTGTTTGCATCTTAGAAGCAGAAAACTGGGAGGTAAAAACTCAACAGCACTGTGTGAGACCTGAAAGACTGAGCTCAGTCAACTTTCAGTTCACTGAATTAAGTAGAGGCTTAATTAAATTAATTAAAATAGAGGCTATTTATACCAAGAGCACTAACTGGCTCTTACACACCTTTGCCACATAATGACTGACAGGATGGCTGTTTGTTGTGACCTTTGAACACCTTGTGAAGTCCGTCACAAAATAATAATAACAGACCTTTGCACCTGATAACGATTTCACATTATGCCTGTAACAGTTATTACATAATTGTCTAATTGTTTCACGTAATCACGGTTTTCTTTGTTTAATTAATTGCTAACATTAGATAAAGTGCTAAGACTGTCGATGGTAATTGTTGATTTTGTTTAGATATGCCACATTGTAATTATATAAGTGATTATTGATGTACGTGTGGACTAGGCCTTAGAAAACAATCCGTTTTTAGAAATGTCTCATGATATATTGTCTCTAGACGTTTATTATTCAACTTTTGTTTTTGTTGAAGAAGGAAAAGAAAATCGCAATACTATAGTACTATCGTATCGTAATACTTCTAGAATCACAGTAAATGAAAATAAATTTGGTGGAAAATAAATGTAAACAGAACGGCGCACCAGAAATGCAATGCGCCGTGACGAAGGTCCCCTTCAAGGCCAGGCTGATGTTGGAAGTCCCTCTAGTGGACAGAACGTGTAACAACAACCACATTCTGCTAGTGGCATTGACAGTGCATAAGCCTGAGTAGTGTAGTACATATTTAACAGGCTGCATTTGAGCATTAAAGGGGTGATAGAATGATTATATAGGGTATTTCACACTGTTCCTTAAGGTCTCTGAATAGGGTATGTAACATTGATTAGGCTGAAAATGGTCCGGGTGCTGTTCTATGCGCCCTAATGCAACCCTGTGAAATAGCCCTAGAATGAAATGAGAGGTTTTCTCCCTTTTATGGTATGTGCATGAATATTTAGATGAGCTGCGCGCTGATTGGTTGGTTTACAACGAGCGAAGCTGCAGAGCACCCTGTCCCCTCTCCCCTTCTAACTGCCTGCTCAGTGCTGCTGCTGCTGAGAGAGGTGACTGTTTTGGCGGCCACAAGAGAGAAATACCTTTGCGTGCTCGCCGACAATACTGGCGCCTTTTCTAAAGAAAGTCGCTAAGTTGGCAACACTGGAGCAAAGACGCAACATGGCCAACAGCACTCATTTGGACCGGCAGCTCGCGGTGCTCTGTACCCAGCGCACAGGCACCTTTTCTGGGGTAACTAGACCACCAACTACCGCTGACCTGACGGAGCTCCACGAGCGGCAGCTTGTGATGAAATGTGAAAAGTGTCAGCATTCCCTGTACCGCCTGGAACACTGCATTTACGACCGTAGTTCTTTTCAATATCCTTGAAAAACTTCCAAACTTTCTTCTTTGTAATTCCCTTGGAAGTGCACAGAGCAGCGCGCAGCTAAACTAGTGTGAGATCTGCGCTAGTCTGTATATAAATTTTGGGGCGTGACAAAGGTAGAGACCAGAGCCAAATAAGGTACAGACACCAAGTTGACGTCAACTATTAGCTTCGTTGGGATTCGCCCGTTTTCAGCGGCAGTTTCAAATTGTGAGATTTGCATAAGAAAGAGGTGTCAATGGGACTTTGAGGTTCTCTGTATGACCATGTTACCCACCGAACTGTCCTTATTCAACTATGACAAGGTAAACTTGGTTTTGCATTCTATCACAACTTTAAATATTTGAATATAATTTAAATATTTAAAAAAATAACATATGATATTCGAATGGTATTATAGAGGAAGATTGACAGTAGAGATGCACCGATTACAATTTTCTAGGCCGATTCCGATTTTTCATTGAGTGTGACCTGCCGATACCGATTTTAGCCGATTCTGATTTCATTTTTTCTAACCACTTTACAGCACACACAAATATTTTTTTTCTATCTTTTCTTTAATAGAACATTTTTTGAATAGATAATGGATCACTGTAAAATAGAACTATATAAATTACTCCTGGTGTGGGAAATTCACACACATCTAAAGTGCAATGTTAGAACCATTTCCTTCTTTCCACATCCAATATCCAACTAAAGAAATGTGATATATTTAGCAAACTAAACCTCTGTATGAAAACATGGAAAACAGGTAATGCATTTATACAAAAGGCCGTCTATAAGCAGTGATTGTTAGAGTGCATGTCGGAGAATAATTTACAATGTTATTTATTTACAGCATTTGACCGGCATAAAATCGGCATATGTCAGACTGACCGGCCGGTCGCCGGTCATGGCCGATCACGTGAAAATCGGCCAATCACCAGCTTGTCAATCGGTGCATCTCTAATTGACAGCGCTACTCCATTGGTATGTTGTTGGTGTTTAAAGAGGACAATAGTTACATTGCACCTACCAATTATTCCTCTTCCATACAAGATAAACAGCAGTGCCGTGCCAACCCCGACCGTGACAAGGATCACGGCTCCAATCACCCCACCAATGCTTCCTCTAGAGACCTCAGGAACTTTATGATCTATAACACAGAAAACATTCACATTGTTTTTTTTTTTATTCAGTTCTCTTTCAACATCATTTCTATTTGTGGGGTTTCATATATTAATCTTCCTTGTGACAAATTCTGTGGTGAGGAACCTTTGCTGGTACGGTACTTTCAATCATTTGAGACACGTCACTGGCAACTTCCTGCAATAAAGACGTAAACATCGGCAAAACAAAATGTGACAAATGACAAAAATAAAGTTTCTTACCCCACTCCTCCTCAACATGTAAGTTGGATGCCTGATGGATCACTTCACAGGTGTAGGTAGACACGTCAGTCCGTAAAATCTCCACGCTGTCTCGTCTCTGGAAGGTGTCGTCACCGTTGGGTCGAACGCCGGAGGACACAACTCCGTCCACTGGAGTTAGAATACGGCCGTTCATTTTCATGCGTAGGGTGATGTCTTTTGGTAAGAAACCTGTGGCCAGGCACGTCAGAAGGATGTTTGCTTCAACTTTGGTGTTCCTTGTAAACAGGTGCACCTTCGGAGGAACTGGAAACAAAAACAGCAAAGTGAGCTCATATCTGAAGGGTTTTCATTTTTAATTATAACACAAATATAACACAAAAAGTAATTGTTATACTAAAACTAGCAACATCAAACACTGCTGCCTACATTTTGTAACTTTGCGCCTTTTTTCAAACTAATTTTCTGTCTGGATTTGAAGGTCATGATTGTTAGTGAATGTACTGTACCGTGCGTCCCCACTACTCCGGCATTTCTGAGCCCCTAAAACGGAGACTTTTGGAAACACTGTGTTAGAAAAGTTATAATTATATATATTTTTTATTTTATTTAATCTTTATTTAACCAGGTAGGCCGTTGAGAACAGGTTCTCATTTGTCTCATTGATTGTGATTGGTGGTTGGCTGTGCATGCAGACCTGCATGTCACACACTAGCAACCAACTGTGTATCCAAGAACATTTAAATCAGTGTAAATGACGTTATATCAGACACAGACTGCTGTTGTAGATTGGTAGACGCCTTGTTTCTTTAGGCTAACTATATTAGCTTTAGCCAGGCAGCAGCTTTCTGCGGTGACAAATGGCCGGGAGAATAACGTTCTTATACTCTTTATATAAAGTTATTGTTTACTTTAATTACAAATGTTGACAGCTGAACCTCTGTGTAAATTTATAAGGGAATCTATACAATTTAAATTTGATAAAATACGATTGAACCAAAATCATATTTGTTGATATTTTTGATGTAAAATGTTACAATTAAAGAAAAGCTGACAGGCTTGCACCCCCTTAAAAATTGTCTAAACACAATAGTGTAAATACAAATCATTTCAAGACCAGTTAGTTTCATGTTTCATATTTTGATAACCTGCAGTCCTCCCAATACTAAAGCTACTTCTATTATCTAGAGATTAAATGAATACATACTGGCTACTTGTAGCTGCTTTTGTCCATAACTGAAGAACTTCCCCAACCATTCGATGCACTCGTTCTCCAGGTAGCCTTTGGTGTATTCTTTTAGGACCTGGACTCCGTCCCACTTTCTCTTGGTCATGATTGCCGCGGCAGTTGAGGCGACCCAGACGCTGTTGGCGTCGTCGAATGACAGGAAGTCGTTTCCGTCATAGCTGTACATGTCCACGCCGCGTAGGAACGTCATCTCTCCGTCCTTCATTACGCCTTCGCAGCCGTGCATCCACTGGAGAACATGGAGGTCTGAAAGCAAAGTGAAGAGCAGGACAGTGAAACAAATGCCTAACAACAAGGAAACGCATAAATAATAACATAGACGTTGAGGTGGGTTTCTAGGTTTCCTGGTTAAACATTAAAGAACTTAACACCAGACTGAAAAGCTTAAAGTTTAAAAGTAATCTGTGGTTGCAGGGTTTCCCCCAGAAAAGTTGATTAGCCCGGCAAGTGTCTTTTGGCGGGGGCCAGTCCCAGAGTAATGACAGCATTAAAGGTGCAGTAGGTAAGACTTATAAAACTAACTTTCTGTCATATTTGCTGAAACTGACCCTATGTTGGAGTAGAACTACATGAAGCAGGTCATTAACAAAAAAATCCAGCTCCTCTGGCACCACCTACAGCCTGTAGTGCGTTTTGCAAAAATCCACAGCTCCCTGTTCAGATCCACCAATCAGGGCCAGGGGGAGTGTCTAACTGCGTGTCAATCACTGCTCATGCACACGTATTCATTCTCCCTTGTGGGGGGAGGGGCTTAGAATACTGTTTTGGCTTTAGTGGAAAGGGGGGAGGGACTGAGAAGTTGTCAATGTTCAAATTCTTTGGCAAAGTCCTGTCCTGTACCTACAGCACCATTAATGGAGAGCCCAGTAGTTTCTGTGATACCAGAATTATGGACAGAATCGCGAAATTGAGAATAAAAAAAAAAGCTATATGACAGATTCTATCGGGCTCAACATTAAGGCTACATTTACATTACCACGTTTTGGTTTAAAAACAAATATCTTTTTGCTACGTTTCCCCCTCTCATTCCTCCTGCTCTGGCATTTCCCCCTCTCATTCCTCCTGCTCTGGCGTTTCCCCCTCTCATTCCCCCTGCTCTGGCATTTCCCCCTCTCATTCCTCCTGCTCTGGCGTTTCCCCCTCTCATTCCTCCTGCTCTGGCATTTCCGAGCCCCTAAACCGGAGATATTTAGAAACACTTCTGACCCGTTTTGCTTCTGACTAAGCTACTAAAAAAAAATCAAAAATCAAAATTTACAATTAAAACTGTGTGATTTTATGCAGACTAACAGTAATACCATTTTCTGGCCAAGTAACAAAACAGCTTTATTGTTGCTGGAGATTAATTATAGCCGTTGATATCACCGTCAGTATAAAGTGTTTCCCGGATGAATCTTACCCGTGTCATTCTGTCTCATTCGTGTCTTCAGGATGTCGATGTTGACTTTGAACCACTGCTGCTTGCTCCGGCGGGACTGGGTGCCTTTGTCCCAGTAATCTGCAGGCAGTCGCTCTTTCATCCAGTCCTGTTTGGGAACTTTCTTCTGGTTGTCGCTGTCAAAGTAGTCGATCATCCGGCCGTTCAGCAGACCCATGGCTGTGAACTCGTGGATGCCCGGGAGTCCGACAGGTTTGGAGAAGGCCGTGTAGATGTAAGTGAGGGAATGCTTCTCTGAGAGTCACACAGGTAGAAAGACAGACAGATATGTATTAGACGAGGAAGATAAGCACCAGTAGATTTAGTGAGACCTGCATGTGATGCTAGTTAACGCTACAGTGACAGGGACAGTGAGCTGAGTTGATTGAGTAGCGTGAGTTGTATCTGAGAGTAG
Source organism: Sander lucioperca (assembly GCF_008315115.2). Taxonomy (NCBI): domain Eukaryota; kingdom Metazoa; phylum Chordata; class Actinopteri; order Perciformes; family Percidae; genus Sander; species Sander lucioperca. The sequence continues at coordinate 13,225,232 of NC_050188.1, read as the reverse complement.
CTGCTGAATCGCTGGTTTGTTGTATTTTGGTGCACAGCCTGTGCCCCTAGTGTTTGTTTGACGTTTACCACCCCTGTGCAACATGGCATCATGACTTTGCGTAAACATACACGCCCACTTTCTTAAGCCAAGTAGCGGATTATCTGTACACATTTTGAGCTGTCCGTGTGGATATCTATGCTGTATACAGTGGACGTAAACATACACACCACGTCGCGTGTTATCGCGAGAAGAAAGCGACGGTTGAGTTTAGGAAACGTCACACGCGGGTTGGGTTTAAGAAAAGAAGAACCGGTTGGGATTAGGAAAAGAAAAATGGAGTTAGGCTTAGGGAAAGAAGAAAGCGACGGTTGAGTTTAGGAAACGTGACATGCGGGACACAATCCCCGGTCTCCTGGGTGAAAGTCCTGTTTTTGACCCATCCTCCACCCCAACCAACCTTCCTATGTGGATTTTCGGCCTTTCATACTACTCCCTACAGCGTAAATTCATATGCATTGCAAGGTAATGTAAGTCAATGGAGGCCAAACGGCGTTGATAAACACGCTACAAAGCGAGTATGCGTCTTCATAACACGCCAATAATGGCATATGAATTGGCGTGTCATACATACGCCACTTCATGAGATCAGTCTGCCCTTGTGTTGTCTCCCGAGACCAGGCTTTTTCACAGTGTACTCAGGGGGCAGGCAGCTAGCGGATCAAGGAGAGATGCTAACCGAGATCTATCCCTAATCCTAAAACCAAGTCTTAACCCTCAAACGGACCTTTAACTGTGCAGACCCCACAAGTATACTCTATTCCCCGGTTTTTGGACCCCACGAATATAGTAAAACACACACACACACACACACACACACACACACACACATAAATGTGTGTAAAATATGTTTGTTTCACTATCTTTGTGGGGACCCGTCATTGACATAATGCATTCCCTAGCCCGTTACCCTAACCTTAACCATCACAACTAAATGCCTAACCTTAACCCTTACCCTCACCCTAACCATAACCTAATTCTAACCCTAATCCTAAAACCAAGTCTTAACCCTCAAACAGCCCTTTAACCTTGTGGGGTCCAGCATTTTGGGCCCCACAAGGCTGTGCAGACCCCACAAGTATACTGTATTCCCCGGTAAAAAAAAGAAAAAAGAAAAAAAATATATATATAAAAAAAAAGAAGAAAAGAACTGCACGTTGGGGACGAGGGAATGACTAGAAGTAGGCGGAGCAGAGATGTATGGCTTCTGTGAGAGAAAAGAGCCCGGCTCTTGGCTGTGCAGACCCCACAAGTACACTGTATTCCCCGGTTTTTGGACCCCACGAATATAGTAAAACAAACACACACACACACACACACACACACACACACACACACACACATACACACACAGGTTTGTTTCACTATCTTTGTGGGGACCCACTATATTAAATAAATTACTTACTTACTTACTTTGTGGGGACCCGTCATTGACATAATGCATTCCCTAGCCCCTTACCCTAACCTTAACCATCACAACTAAATGCCTAACCTTAACCCTTACCCTCACCCTAACCATAACCTAATTCTAACCCTAATCCTAAAACCAAGTCTTAACCCTCAAACAGACCTTTAACCTTGTGGGGTCCAGCATTTTGGGCCCCACAAGGCTGTGCAGACCCCACAAGTATACTGTATTCCCCGGTTTTTGGACCCCACGAATATAGTAAAACAAGCACACACAGACACACACACACACACACACACACACACACACACACACACACACATACATGTTTGTTTCACTATCTTTATGAGGACCCATCATTTACATAATGTATTCCCTAGCCCCTTACCCTAACCTTAACCATCACAACTAAATGCCTAACCTTAACCCTTACCCTCACCCTAACCATAACCTAATTCTAACCCTAATCCTAAAACCAAGTCTTAACCCTCAAACAACCCTTTAACCTTGTGGGGTCCAGCATTTTGGCCCCACAAAGCTGTCCGGACCCCACAAGTATACTGTATTCCCCGGTTTTTGGACCCCACGAATATAGTAAAACAAACACACTCACACACACACACACACACACACACACACACACACACACACACACACACACACACAAACAGAACTCAATGCACAACAACTGTAGTAAAACAAAAAAGACTTGAAACCTAAAAGGATGCTTTGTGGCGTGGCTATATGCATTAAGCACAAGTAAGGTGTGAGTTGCTGCACAGATGCCTATCTGTCTTCCTGTCCGACTTCCTCTTTTGCCTCCAGTGTGGACACAGCTTGTTAGAAAACTGTGGTGAAGCTTCACACTGATACATGTGTGTATATAAAGATATGTGTGTATATGTCCTGTCCCCAGAAGGACAAAACACTGCAAAGAAATACATTTTCACGGAACCAGACTCTTCTCTTGCTTTGAAAATGTAGTTTTATCCGCTGGTTGGACCGTGTTTTCATGCTCCGCGTCAGAGTCTGTAGTCTATCGCACAAAACAAGCCTCTTTTAGGTTTTTTGGATAGGCCAGTTTGACAAAACAAACAATTTAAATAACTTTAGGGTCTTCTTGGGGTTTTAGGAAACTAAGATGTTTCACCATTTGAAATACCAATAAGAAACGATTAACGACAGTAAACATAATCAATATATCTTTACGTTAACTTTAACTGAGTCAGTGATCTCCTTCCCATGTCTTATACCAACACTGTACAGGTTTTTATAAACCAAATAGTTTTTGTTTGACATTTTTTCAAATGTTTTTCAACGTTCTATTATCAATTATTGTCAAAAATTATTTATCAAATCAAATTATTATCAAAATAATGAACAGAAATTCGAATTTTAAAGAAGTCACAACTTCATCTTTTTTTACTTTTCACTTTTATCCCAGACTCACACGAACGTGTTGAAAAACTCTCAACTTACCGCCGTTTACCGCCAGTCCTGTCCCCAAAAGGACAAACACTGCGAAGAAATACATTTTCATGGAACCAGACTCTTCTCTCGCTTTGAAAACGTAGTGTTATCCTCCGGTTGGACCATGTTTTTGTGATCTGTGTCAGCCCACAAAACCAACTGCTGCTGCTTCCTGCTTCTTCTGTCGACTGTCTGCTCTGCGTGAGAGAACTACTTGAAAATCTTTTCTTTTCAAGTCACTTTCTTTATACTTCTACCCAGAGTGACACCTTCACAATGTTTGTTTTGTCCAACCATCAGTAACAAAGTGTTGCTAATACATTATATTTATTAACATTATTAAAAAGAAAAGCATCAAATCTTCACATTTGCAAAGCTGAACTAGTTTAATATATAACAAAACATTATATTTTAAAAGCTTTTCTTATGCTTTTAAAGCAAAAAATAAACATGAATTTGTAAAGCAATTAAAGCTGTGAGATGAATATAATGCAGTAAAAAGTACAATATTTACCACTGAGATGTACAAGTACAGTATGAAGTACCTTAAAGCTACATTGTGTAAGAATTTCTCACATCTAGCGGTGAAATTGTATATGACAACCAACTGAATATTACTTTCTAGCGCTTCCTCTTACGGTGGCCGAACCCAAAATGATCTCTTAGTATCTCCATCGTTTACACGCAGCTGTTCTAGCCACTCCAATATTAACTTTGGTCTTGTTGCTTTGCCTGTTGCGTTGTTGCTTTAATTCTCTTTTTCGCTTCCCTGGCGAGTAATCTCCTCCTGGCATTTGTCACTGAGTGTAAGAGGACGAAAGGCGGAGTTATGTCCCTCTTTGGCTAATGTATTTTAAAGATGGAGGCGCTACATGGCTGCCGTCATTCGAGCGAGTCACTCGTATGTATTCTGAATGATTCTGAATGTCAGATTCTACGCTTACGAGAATATTTTGATTAGTTGGTGGAAGTAATTACACATGAATGAGCACATATTTGTGAAAGAACAAAGGGGTTTTTGCTAAGAATCAACTCAATACATTACACAATGGAGGTTTAAGGTTGTACTTCCTTTGCACCACGAGTCCGATGACACTGAATCAAACATTCAATCCCAAAATCTGTTGAGTTTTGTATTACAACTCTTTATTCATTGCCAACAGATTAACACACAAGGCATACTTCCAATATATGTACATTAGACTCTTAGACTCTGGATTTGACAGAAATACTTTCACATTTACATTCACGTTTGCAGAGATTGAGAAGCTTTAACATTTTTTCTGTCTTTCTGTTCATGCGATCACTAAAGAAGTCTCTCACTTCTTCCTTTGAGGCAAACAAAGAGAAAAGAAAACGCTGGGAGAACATTTGACATTGCAATGTGCCACTTTGTGCAGCGTTCAAGCCATAATACAATTCATGTATTCGAATAGTATCGTACTGTTGTATAGTTTTGTTCTCAGATTACAGAGAGAACAGCAGAGAGAGCTGCAGCTGGTCGATGGTGCTGATGTTTATTTTATTTTTAATTTATTTTATTGGTTTATTTGATAGGGACCATGCCTATTTATGAACATTGTTGTATAAAAAACACCATGTAAATATGCCAGAATTAGTAAAAATACCCAAAAGCCATAACCACTTTGAACTCTCACATGAACTGACTTCACTTCACAGACTTACGCCCTAACCCCCGGACTTTCTTCTACCCACCTACTGTGCAATATTTAATATTTAATACTTTTGATAAAACTGATAATTCTGTGCAATTTCATTACTGTGCAATATCGTTATTTCACACTGCGTATCACACTGTATACAAACAATAACAATAACAAGATTATGTAACACTTTATATACCAAACGAGCATACTTGAAATGTATGAAATTGTCAAAGCTTAAAAATGTATGTCTCTCTAAGATATCGCAATGGTGAAATGACAATGCCTTTTTATCAAAAGTTTTTATGGCTTTCTTAAATAGAGATTCAACGCTTTTAAGAGTAGTTATGCTAGTTAATGACCAGTTTGTAAAACAATACTCAATATGTGAAAAGATCATAGTATATAAGAATAACTTGGCAGCTTTGGTGTCAAGAAATGGCCTAACTTGTTTAAAATTCTGCAAATTGAATTTAACTTAATTTGCCACCTTTTTTACATGACTTTTGAATGTTAGGGTGGAGTCATATATGACTCCTAGATACTTGAATTCATTAACAATATCAAGCTCCTTTCCTCCTACGCCAAGAAGGGTGGCAAGCAGAGTAAACCACACGGCCCAGAGGGACCAATAGTGGATATGATGACAAAAAATGTTTTAATGTTTAAAAATGTTTAACTGTTTTTAACTGCTCTTAATGTTTAATTTCTTATAATGCACTGTAACTCTTATTCTCGTATTTTTTACATATATATTATATATATATATATGTATTTTTTAATCGTTTTTATTAGGGCTGTCAGCATTAACGCGTTAATCACGATGCGATTAAGGACCGAGCATAATGCGTTAATTTCTTTTAATCGGATTAATTGCATGCCGCCATTTATTAATTTATTTTCACTTCACTCGGCTTTGCGTCGTGCCTAACAGGCTACTATTTTACTGTACTTCCTCGTAACACAGGAGGAATAGCAACGCGGATTTCGGTGCCTCATCCTGGTGCCACTGATATCTCTGCACTTCTCTCTGATGCTCTGAAACAGACGTTACAGGCAACAGAAACATCGCTGCACGTGACGCTAGTTAACGCTATACTCGACAGCAGCTAACGTTAGCCTACCGCTAGCTAGTAGCTGGTTTAAACACGGTTACAATGCTGACAGCTAACGCTGAACGGTGTAAAGTTTGTCTGTACTTCACTGTAGAGGATTCCGACACCGGGATGTAACAATCTGTAGCTGCTGTTGTCGGAAAAACATAGACAGTGCGTTCACGAAAGTGGTAATTTACAGCCTCGTGGTGCATTCAAAGTTGTTGTTAAATGCCCTTTTCCCATCTGGTGGTTGTTTTTGTCATTGAACAGCCATTCTGTAATGTTGCCAACTGTTTAGTACCTTTCTTTTTTTAACTTTCTTAAAAACTATCGGTTCAGGCACCGTTAAGGCACCGGTACCGTTTTAAAAGTACCAGTATCCAAACCAAACAATACCCAACCCTAATATTGACTCTAGATTAAAATGTGTGACTAGATTAAATATATAATAAACAAATACAAATCTTAAAATCAAGTTCATAAAGTCACTTTCTTTGCATTCATTTGATTCCCAATCAAGATCCACTGGTAAGAATGGCTTTCCATTGTTAATATGGACTTAAAAACTGTTCTGAAATGCAAAATAATAGAATTTTAATCATGTGATAAAACATGCGATTAATCGTGATTAACTATAGAAATTCAGCGAATAATCGCAAACCGAAGCATTGAGAACTTTGTAAGTGTACAGACAGTTTATTACAAAGATAGATTATAAAGACAGTAGCGTTCATTTTTACATGCGGCCGCCATCTTGGATAACAGTCATGACCAGTCGAACGACGAACGCCATGCAACCAGTAACCAGTAACCAGTAACATAGCTCAATCACAGCATTCGACACAAGTTCTCAATGCTTCGGTTTGCATGTAGGGACCCTCATTATGCTACCGTTGAAGTGTGGTGCTATTTTGAGCTTTGTTAGTAGTGTAGAAATAGTGATTTACCAAGTGCCCCGAAAGCTAGCGTTAGCAGCTAACCACCGGTTTGCGGTAGCTAGTTTAAAGCTAGAGACGCATTCGATTAGCATGAAAACAGATCCCAGAGAACGGTCGACTCGGTACACATGTGATTAACCCCTAGGTTCATTTTGCGCCGGAATTGTCCATTAATACAAACACATTGCTTTCTACTGGACCGGTTACATTTTATCCAGTTGAGAGCTTGCTCAGAGAAATTAAAATATATTAATTTAGATAAAAGAATTTTGTGACTAACAGTATCAAAAGCTCACTTTAGGTCTAGGAAGACAGCACCAACATAAGAACTCTTATCTAGGTAGCCTTTAACCTTTTCCAAAAACAAACTGTTGGCTGTTTCTGTTGAGTGATGGGCCCTCAACCCAAATTGCATAGGGTGGAGTGAATTATTGCTTTTATTGAGATGTTATTTTAGAAACAACATGCAAAATACTGATTACCCAATAATTGGCCATTTCTGATCTTTCACCTGATTAAAAAATGTGTGTGACCAGGGCCATCTTCCATGATGATGGCACAATGGATTGTCTTAAGGACTGATTAATCAGATATGTTATAGGCTGTAGAAAGGTCTCTTTGTGTATTTAAAAAAAAATGAGTATCAAGAAGTTAGAAGAGAAGGGCTGTGATTGGTCGGGCGGGGAGCAGGATGGGGATGGGGAGTCGGTCGTCACGGTTACGCCTCTCTGGGGAGCGGAGGGCGAGTTGACCTGAGAGTCATCGGCGATGAGGGAGCATCTCAGTTTGGCCCGGGCGTTTTGAAACCACACCTGAGACAGAGAGAGTGTTTGTGTGTGTGTGTGTGTGTGTGTGTGTGTGTGTATGCAAAAAGAAGTTAAAGATCTTTGTTAACTAAGATTAAATGAGATACAAAATGTCTGTAAATGTCAGTTTTCTCACAACATAGATTTTATATAACTCAGACACTATGTCATCATTTTACATTATGTGGACCTAAAGTAGCTCCCGTCCCCTGCAAGCACCCGGGAAGCCAAGAGGCTGGCTGACTTTCTGAAAGAAGCATTGGCCATCAGCTGTCAGATTTATGGAAAAGACGGGAAAACACTCACCCTGGGGGACAGGTTGGTACACGACTCTGCCACTGTTACCGCCGTTATTGCCCACACCTACACCTACACCTACACACACACACACGGTTTGACAAGACTTTATCATTAGCACAAAAACACACAGGAGTAAAATTCATAACTTTAAATAAAGCTCTTACCGGAGGGAGTAACAGCATCAAGCGGTTGATCTGAACTGCTGTTGTCAGATGTACGTGACCCTGCGAAGAAAAGCAAAGTGTGTGTAGTTGTATAGCGGTGTTCCAGAGACAGCGGCCTGCAGGGAGCACAACATCCAACAACATCCAAGTTTCATCTGTCATCAAGTTACTCACAGAATCAAACAGAATTTTGTGCTACGCCCCTGCCTGGTGGGGGCGGAGGAAGCGAAGTAATATCTGTTCACCTGTTCTGGTTTTGTGACCAAGAGAGGAGGGTGAAAGGGGGAAGTCTCGGTTTTTGCTGACCACTGTTTTTTACACTTGTTTTACACTTTCCTAAATGCTGTTCATGACTTTTGGACACAACTTCGTATTGGATGTATTAGAAGCAGAACCTTGTTTGTGTTAGTGCAAATAAATCTGGAATTCGGGATCATTAAGCGCGTCTGGCTAGTTATTCCCGTACTCAGCCTCTCGGCGGCTAAACATTGAGTCTCAGATTGTCGCCTACAACAATCTTATGGGTCTTCGGAGGCTTTCTAAATAATGCAAAGGAGAAAAAAAGAGGAAATATGCTGTCAGCTTATCTATACGCAGAAGGAAATCTTCCAGTAAAAACATGTATGTTATGTTGGCTATTAATGACATTTTAGAAGAAAATATATGTATTACTGCAGGTGACAGAGTTTTTACTGTTTGCATCTTAGAAGCAGAAAACTGGGAGGTAAAATCTCAACAGCACTGTGTGAGACCTGAGAGACTGAGCTCAGTCAACTTTCAGTTCACTGAATTAAGGATAAAAAAAAAACACCTGTAGAGGATGAGCCCAAGCTTTAAGCCCCCGATGTACTGTTCCACGGGGAGAGTAATTGACGCACTTTTTACCTTTTTGATCAATGAAAGTCCAAGTCATATTTGCAGTTAAAACCTTTCGTTCCATTTATTTCCATGAGATCTTAGTTGGGTTTTCCAGACAAATCACTGCTTGTATGTTTGCCTGTGTAGTGTTGTGGTGTTATGTGTGCGTGTGGTCAAAAACTGTATGTGCTTCCAGGTTGCACCCGAGGAACCAAAGATTGGTTCCTATTTATACCAAGGGCACTGTTTGGCTCTTACCACATAATGCCACATAATGATTGACAGGACGGCTGTTAGTTGTGACCTTTGAACACCTCGTGAAGTCCGTCACAAAATAATAACAACAGACCTTTGCACCTGATAACGATTTCACATTCTGCCTGTAACAATTATATCTAATGGTGACCCATTTAAGGTAGAGTCTTATGTGAGGTATCAATGAACTCAGCAGAGACTTTCATTTTTATCGGTAAAGGTTTGGTGTTGCTGTGTTGTTGTGTTATATTGCATCTACCAATTATTCCTCTTTTATACAAGACTAACAGCACCGCCCCGACCCCGACTGTGAGAACGATCCCGATCACAATTCCAATCGCCCCACCAATGATTCTATGGTGAGGAATCTTTGCTGCTACGGTACTTTCTAGTGATATATCGGGCCGATATTTGCGATTTTACGTGTATCGGCATTGGTGCTGCGTTCAGGCGTCCACAGGCAGCTCTGTGTTGCTGGAGACGCTGCACCCATCCATATGATGCACATTGCACACATAATTTGGGTCATATGAATGTAAGATGATTGCAGAAGTGACACTGATCTGTGTTTTTGTTTATTATTTTTAAAGAAATGGCAGAGCAGATTCCGAAAACAAATCCAGTGTGGCAGGGTTTACATTTTTATGATGTAAATTGAGGGAGCAAAAGCAGTATCGGCTCCAAATATCGGCGCAAGAAAATCGGCAGCCATTATCGGTCATCGGTTAAAGCTGATGAAAACAAAATCTGTATCGGCACTAAAAAATCCATATCGGTCGATCCCTAGTACTTTCAATCATTTGAGACACGTTACTGGCAACTTCCTGCAATAAACACGTAAACACCGCAAAAACTAAATGTGACAAATGACAAAAATAATAAAGTTTCTTACCCCACACCTCCTCAACATGTAAGTTGGATGCCGGATGTATGAATTCACAGGTGTAGGTAGACACGTTACTCCGTAAAATCTCCACACTGTCTCGTCTCTGGAAGGTGTCGTCACCATTGGGTCGAACGCCGGAGGACACAACTCCGTCCGCTTCAGTTAGAATACTGCCGTTCATTTTCATGTGCAGAGTGATGTCTTTTGGTAAGAAACCTGTGGCCAGGCACGTTAAAAGGATGTTTTCTTCAACTTCGGTGTTCCTTGTAAACAGATGCACTGTTGGAACTGGAAACAAAATAACCGCAAAGTGAGATCATATCTGAAGGGTTTTCATTTCTAATTAAAACACAAATATAACACAAAAAGTAATTGTTATACTAAAACTAGCAACATCAAACACTGCTGTGACACAGCCTACATTTTGTAACTTGTAGCCTTTTTTCAAACTAATTTTCTGTCTGGATTTGAAGGTCATGATTGTTAGTGAATGTACTGTACCGTGCGTCCCCACTACTCCGGCGTTTCCGAGCCCCTAAAACGGAGATCTTTGGAAACACTGTGTTAGAAAAGTTATAATTATATATATATTGACATGTTCACTAAATGGGTAGACTTTATTCCATGTGTTAATCCAGATGCTATTACGGTAGCTAAAGCAATAAGTAACTGTAAAGCTGAGTCAGACCGTCGAAAGAGAATCAAGAAAGCTAAAAAGACTATGTCCTAAATAAGCTGATAACATTGATTAAAGAGCAGATAATGCTTCTCGGAGGAGTTCTGTTTTGTGTTATTCAGTGCGTCGGTGTGCCAGAGCGGAATCAAATCTCACTCCCCCTACAAGCTACAGGACCGGTGACAAACTGTGCCAAGGTCTGGTACCAGAACCTGAACTACGACCAGAATATTAAGAACGTCTAACAACACCTTGGAGGACCCCATTACCAGTGGACTAAACCACTAGCAGCCCAATCCAACAGACGCTGGGCTCAGATTACATCCTGTCAGCCAGCAACATGGTCTCTCTCCCCCAAACACTCGCACCAGAAACACATCTGGAGATGGAGAACAGGCTGAGGGAGGGGCTGCAGACAACTACCCATGGTTAAAGTGGCTGAAAGCCTGGGGACACAGGGGTTTTTCAGGGCATGATCAGAGACTGACATTAAAGAAGCAATGTCCCACATGCTCTACCCCAAGTACTCTGGTGAACATTCTGTGATGAACTGAAGGTTCTGCAAGGAGTTCAGCCCGACTTTGCCTGAACTAAGAATATTTATGATGCTGAAATTAGAAGCAACAGACGGGTCAAAGGGGAAAACTGGCCAATTCTGGTCACCGGCCGGTCTATCGGTGCATCTCTATATTAAACCTTTTGTTAATTCTTTCAATTGGGCCAAGCCTTTCTTCTTCTTCCTCAGAAATTAAACGATCACGTTGTCTTTTAGAATTTCTTAACACAGGCCAATGTTTTTTTGCGGTGATGACGGTGACGACCTCAGACCTGTGGTAATGCGGTAACCATCCCAGCCCTAGTCCTGCGATGTGATTATCGCGCATGCGCACATCGCGATGAAACAAAATATCGTGCAGCCCTAGTCTGGACGGGCACAATCAGAGACACACGTCAGTCAGTCTTATCGGTTATTTAGCTGACATACCTTTCAGTAACAGTTCTCTGCTCTTACTTTTTACCGTTGTTGTTCTTTCTCCATAGTATTTTCTGTAGGGTTAACCCTAACCCTAACCCTAACCAAGACCAATTAGTTTCATGTTTCATATTTTGATAACCTGCAGTCCTCCCAATACTAAAGCTACTTCTATTATCTAGAGATTAAATGAATACATACTGGCTTCTTCTAGCTGCTTTTGTCCATAACTGACAAACTTCCCCAACCAATTGATGCACTCGTTCTCCAGGTAGCCTTTGGTGTATTCTTTTAGGACCTGGACTCCGTCCCACTTTCTCTTGGTCGGGACTGCCGCGTCAGTTGAGGCGACCCAGACGCCGTTGACGTCATCGAATGACAGGAAGTCGTTTCCGTCGTAGCCGTACATGTCAATGCCGCGTAGGAACGTCATCTCTCCGTCCTTCATTTCACCTTCGCAGCCGTGCCTCCATTGGAGAACATGGAGGTCTGAAAGCAAAGTGAAGAGCAGGACAGTGAAACAAATACCTAACAACAAGGAAATGCATAAATAATAACATAGACGTTGAGGTGGGTTTCTAGGTTTCCTGGTTAAACATTAAAGAACTTAACACCAGACTGAACCGTTGATTAGCCCGGTGGCAAGTGTCTTTTCTCCATTGAGGGGCTGGCGGGGGCCGGTCCCAGACTAATGGCAGCATTAATGTAGTTTCTGTGATACTAGAATCACGGCCAGAATTGCAAAATTAAGAATTTAAAAAAAGCTATATGACAGATTCTATCGGGCCCAACATTAAGGCTACGGTTCACATTTACATTGCTACCCCTGCTCTGGCGTTTTCCCCTCTCATTCCCCCTGCTCTGGCGTTACCCCCTCTCATTCCCCCTGCTCTGGCATTACCCCCTCTCATTCCCCCTGCTCTGGTGTTTCCCCCTCTCATTTCCACTGCTCTGGCCTTTCGCCCTCTCATTCCCCCTGCTCTGGCGTTACCCCCTCTCATTCCCCCTGCTCTGGCATTACCTCCTCTCATTCCCCCTGCTCTGGTGTTTCCCCCTCTCATTTCCACTGCTCTGGCCTTTCCCCCTCTCATTCCCCCTGCTCTGGCGTTTCCCCCTCTCATTCCCCCTGCTCTGGCGTTTCCCCCTCTCATTCCCCCTGCTCTGGCGTTTCCCCCTCTCATTCCCCCTGCTCTGGCGTTTCCCCCCCCTAGGTCCATATATGTTTGTGAAAATGAACTGCTACCTCCTCTGTCAGCTCTAGCCACTAAAAAGAAATAAGCAGAGAAATCAGGCCAATTACAAAAGCTGGTCAGTCTGACATGTTGCCTGAGCTCATTACTATTCCTGAGCTCGCCCAGTTGTGCTGGGTAAAAGATGCTGATAGCCAGGCTCTCATTGATTAGCTGTTAGCCAATCAGAGTCAAGTAGCTTAGCTCGTTGAATATTAATGAGAACTGGCACAAATCCAGAGTCCATGGTAGAACTTAAGACATTACCACAAAGTCATGAAATATGTGTGGCAGGGCACCTTTAAAATGCAAATAATCAAAAATTACAATTAAAACTGTGTGATTTTACGTAGACTAACAGTAATACCATTTTCTGGCCAAATAACAAAACAGCTTTATTGTTGCTGGAGATTAATTATAGCCGTTGATATCACCGTCAGTATAAAGTGTTTCCCGGATGAATCTTACCCGTGTCATTCTGTCTCATTCGTGTCTTCAGGATGTCGATGTTGACTTTGAACCACTGCTGCTTGCTCTGGCGGGACTGGGTGCCTTTCTCCCAGTAATCTGCAGGCAGTCGCTCTGTCATCCAGGCCTGTTTGGGAACTTTTGTCTGGTTGTCGCTGTCAAAGTAGTCGATCATCCTGCCGTTCAGCAGACCCATGGCTGTGAACTCGTGGATGCCCGGGAGTCCGACAGGTTTGGAGAAGGCCGTGTAGATGTAAGTGAGGGAATGCGTCTCTGAGAGTCACACAGGTAGAAAGACAGACAGATATGTATTAGACGAGGAAGATAAGCACCAGTAGATTTAGTGAGACCTATCCATCCAATTTAGGCACAGCATGGGTCAAAACACTCTGAAACACAAATGTCCAAATGGACAACTGCATTTCACTTAGGGCTGGGTACCGAAACCTGGTGCTAATACGGCACCGGTGCCTAAATGACCGGTATCTAACGGACCAAAGAGCATCGTGGATTTCGGTGCCAGTGAAATGTCTGCGCTGCCCTCTGATGCTCTGAAACAGGCAACAGAAGCATCGCTGCACGTGACGCTAGTTAACGCTACACTTGGCAGCGGGTGACGTTAGCCTACTGTTAGCTAGCAGCTGGATTAAACACGGTTAAAATGCTGACAGCTAACGTTAAACGGTGTAAAGTGTGACTGTATTTCACTGTAGAGGATTCCAACAGCAGGACGTAGCAGTCTGCAGCTGCAGTTATCGGAAAAACAACACAGACGGTGCGTTTACCTGAAACTCGCCAGGAGTAGTTATAGTAGTAGTAGCAGTATAAGTTATCGTTTATTCCAACATCTATCAAGCTGTTGAACTCAAACAGTAATTCTCAGCACAACAGAGCAAAAGTGAAATAAACACACCAGCCCTTTTAGCATAAATCACGCTTAAGTCCTCCATAAAGCTAGGAAAACACTGGAATAACAATCTTTTAATATATGTCTTTTCACCACTAACATTTTGGGGGTCAATTCTTAATCTAAACATTATAGAAAAATACTTTGCACATCTACAACGTGGGACAGGTGCGTCGGAGGGGGGCAAGCAGGTCAAAAGTGGCGAAGAAAACTCCCGCACACTGTCTAACTTGCAAAACTATATAACGCTTAATAGTAGGTAGTTGCCTACTTATTAAACTTTATATATTTTTGCAATTTAGACAGTGTGCCACTTAATCTAAACATTAACATCTCTTTTGTATCCATTAAATTGGTATTGTAACTGAAATGTCCCTAACCTAACTGATGTTGAATCAAAAATGTAATGGACTTGGGACCATGTAATTAGATACCCAGCCCAGGACTTAAACAGTTAATCAATACTGTCAACCAGCAGCTTCAGTTCTCTGTCAGACTCACACCCGATCTGTTTTAGCCACAGTACTTCCATGTAGTCTCACACACACACACACACACACACACACGCACACACACACACACACACACACACACACACACACACACACACACACACACACACACACACACACACACACACACACACACACACACACACACACAATCTTGTCCACACCGATTAACGGCAGTAAACATAATCAACATAGCTTTACGCTAACTTTAACTGAGTCAGTGATCTCCTTCCCATGTTTTTACCAACACTGTACAGGTTTTTATGAACCAAATAGTTTTTATTTGTTGTTTTAAAAAAAAAAAAACTGGATTAATTTCCTTTTTAAACTGGATTAAAAACTTTTTAAAAACGTTTTTGTTATGTTGTTTTGTGCAGCACTTTGTAATATGGAGTTTGAAAAGTGCTCTATAAATAAAGATTATTATTATTAATATTATTATCAATAATAATAACTTGTTTCATAGTGACGCCATGTTGTAGGCCTAACGTTACACGCAGCCTAACGTTACATTAACAACAACTAACAACCTCGCGGTAAAAAATCCATTTCTCCTTTGTTTGTTTTGATGTACTGAGGCTATGGATTAAATCTACATTAACGTTTACCAAACATGAAAACAACTCAACGTCCATTTTAACAACAAATTAAACTAAAATAATGAACAGAAATACTAATTTTAAAGACGTCACAACTTCATCTTTTTTTACTTTTCACTTTTAACCCAGACTCACACGAACGTGTTGAAAAACTCTCAACTTACCGCCGTTTACCGCCAGTCCTGTCCCCAAAAGGACAAACACTGCGAAGAAATACATTTCCACGGAACCAGACTCTTCTCTTTCTTTAAAAACTCAGTTTTATCCTCCGGTTGGACCGTGATTTTGTGCTCCGTGCCAGCCCGCAAACCAACTGCTGCTGCTTCCTGCTTCTTCTGTCGACTGTCTGCTCTGCGTGAGATACCTACTTGAATTTTTTTTCTTTTCAAGTCACTTTCTTTATACTTCTGTAGTAGTATAAGTTATAGTAGTATCTATAACTTTCTATTAACTTCTACTTAAGCTTTTAGTATAAAAGGGAACTCAAATGAACTTTACCCCACTTCTACGGAAACATCTGGAAAGCGTTATCAGTGGGGCCCCTGAAACAGGGATGTCCATGTTGGCTCAGTTCCAAGTGGATTGTAGCTATTGGTCAAAAGTCTTGCTCCCAACCCCCATCTATGATACACAAATTATAGATATATACTGTCTCCCCACAAAGAAAGGCAGAGTGACTATTCAGAGAATTGGGAAACTGTCCTCTCCGAGCTCCTGCAGAAGCTTGTAAATTGATGCTGAATTCTTTGATGTAATAAACTTTGTAACAAATGTTTGTTTTGTCCAACCATCAGTAAAAAAGTGTTGCTAATACATTATATTTATTAACATTATTAAAAAGAAAAGCATCAAATCTCCACATTTGCAAAGCTGAACTAGTTTAATTTATAACAAAATATCACATTTTAAAAGCTTTTCGTATGCTTTTAAAGCAAAAAAAAATCTGAATTTGTAAAGCAACTAAAGCTGTGAGATGAATATAATGCAGTAAAAAGTACAATATTTACCACTGAGATGTACAAGTACAGTATGAAGTACCTTCAATGTGTACTTCCTTTGCACCACGAGTCCGATGACACTGAATCAAACATCCAATCCCAAAATCTGTTGAGTTTTGTATTACAACTCTTTATTCATTGCCAACAGATTAACACACAAGCCATACTTCCAATATATGTACATATATATATATATATATATATATATATATTATATATTATTAGACTCTTAGACTTTGGATTTGACAGAAATACTTTCACATTTACATTCACGTCTGCAGAGATTGAGAAGCTTTAACATTATTTATATATAATATAATATTTGATATAATAATTATATAGTCTTTCTGTTCATGCGGTCACTAAAGAAGTCTCTCACTTCTTCCTTTGAGGCAAACAAAGAGAAAAGAAAACGCTGGGAGAACATTTGATATTGCAATGTGCCACTTTGTGCAGCGTTCAATCCATATCATACAATTCATGTATTCTAATAGTGTCGTACTGTTGTATAGTTTTGTTCTCAGGTTTAAATGATATGTTGATTTTGTCGTGTTGATGGAGGCGTTAAATATAATTTGTGTTTATGTCCTGCCTACTGTTTCTCTGGAGCAGTGTGTAGGATTTAGTGGTGTCTTGCAGCGAGGTTGCAGACTGAAACCAACTGAATACCCCTCCCCTCTTTTTCCAAGTCAAACCTACAGATGCCTTTAGGTACTTAAAGGTCCTGACACACCAACCTGATAATCGGCCGTCGGACAGTCTGGCGAGGTCAGTGACTGGAGTCTGTTCGGTGTGTTCCGTGTGGTCGTCCGTCCGAGGGGCCGTCGGCCTTCGTTTTGGCCGATTTGACATGTATAATCGGAAGACGGGCACTGCCGGCAGTCGGACTCAAATGACCCATCTGATTGGTGGAGAGCTAACCCGGAAACGAGGAGCGGGATGAGCGCGACTGGAGTCTCTCAAAAGCTGACTAAAATCTTTTAAACTGACCTTTGTCGATCTGAAATGAAGACAGATTCAGCAACTGCACGGCCTATTTCTTGGTTGGTGTGTCAGGGGCTTTAAGGCCTCCTGCACACTGCCTGCGTGGCGTGAGCGTGGCGTGAGTGTGGCGTGAGCGTGGCGTGAGCGTGGCGTTTCTGTTGCGTGGCGGCTGCGTGGCGTTTTCTATGTCTTTGCACACCAGAAACGTGTCTGACACAACTGCTGCTGCTGCGGCTAGCCTTGTCTGTACACATGTATGTTTCCCATTGATTAAATGCATTCAAGCAGTAGTATACGTCATGTTAAACATAAATATATACTGATCTGATTACAGCAAAGACAACGTCGGCAGTATTGACGGCAAAATAGGCTACGGAATATTTCGTTCTGTATTGACAGGTGCAATATTTGAAAATCGATAATTATTTATTATTATTTTTTTAAATTTCATTTATATCTGCATTTATGTCAAAACCTAGAGACTTTCAAACATCAAAATGTCATTTATTAATGTATTCGTGTCAAAATGACATATAAACATCTTTTCGTATTCTATGTTGCCTGGAAACGCTTCCAACACGCTTGCGTGTCACGTGAAAAATAGGCGTCGGTCCTATTTCTAGCATTTCGCCGTTTTGAGACGTGCGTGTTACGCAGGCAGTTCTAACCTGTTAACATGGGAGCCAAAATAAAAATGGACACGCCACGCAGCTGACACGCTCACGCCACGCAGGCAGTGTGCAGGAGGCCTAAGACACGAAAGGCCCTCTCTAGAGCCAACACATTCTCACTCCCATCGTCAAAAAGCGACGCTTGGTCAGGTGCCTTTGTTATTGATGTAAAAAGTCGGGACTCTTGGCGTCACTTTTTGACTCTCTGGGTCGGGACTTTTGGTGTCACTATTTGATGCTCTTGGGACTCACATTTAGCCCTTTTCTTTGTCGTCATATTTAGACGCGCTTGGTCGGGACTCTTGGCGGTTCTTCATGGCGCTCTGGGTTGGGACGTACGTTTAACTGACATGCGACACAAGAACGGGTTTAGGTAAAGATCGTTGGTGAGGTTACATAATGTACGTTTCAGTGACAGGCGGGACAAGAACGGGACATGAACCCCCGGTCTCCTGGGTGAAAGTCCTGTGTTGTTTGACCCATCCTCCACCGCAACCTGCCTCCTTACACGGATTTTCGGCCTTTCATACTACTCGCTACAGTTGTCTCTCTTAATACCACGTCATCTTACAGCGCCGTGGTCGAGCTGCTGCTCTGCCCGGTGCCTTCCATACAGCTAAAGCGTGATGTTTGCGCCGGTATCTGACGCTGAGGGACACTGACCAAGCGTCAGTATTTTAAGAGTTGGGAGCGAGAACGGGTTGCTAGAGGCAGTGTTTGTTTTTTTTTTTTAAAGATAATTTTTTTTGGCATTTTAGGCCTTTATTTGTATGGGATAGCTTAGACTTGAAAGGGTTAGGGTTAGAGGTTGGGTTAGAGGTTAGAGGTTAGAGGTTAGGTTAGCTCAGGGCTTCAGGTCGGAGTCGAACCCACGGCCGCTGCATCAAGGAGTAAACCCAACCCGGTCTCACGGAAGTTCGTGAAATGGTCACGTTATTTTGATCTATTGATTCGTCAACAGGGACATGATTTTCTCGTTTATTTCGTGGTGGTCACCACGAAATGGGAACGTGACCATTTCACGACGCAACAACGGGGAAATGAAACGCCACGCGCGGTAGACGGTGACAGCAACGGCCGCCGGGACATGATCCGCTGTCTCTGGGGGACGCGCTACAACAACGGGACGGTTGTGGTTAGGAGAAGAAGAACACGGAAAGGAAATGCCACACGCGGGACGCGATCCCCTGTCTCCGGGGTGAAAGTCCTGTGTTTGAAATACATCAGTTTAAAATTCGTGCTCACCATCACGATAAAAACGAAAAAATCGTGTCCCTGTACACGAATCAATAAATTAAATAACGTCACCATTTCACGAACTGCCATGAGACTAGGCTGGTTAACCTCTATATATGGGCGCCTGCCCTACCAGGTGAGCTAACCAGGCACCCAGTGTTTGTTTGTTTTTATAAATAATTATGAATATTATATTCCATTTCTGCCGATATATCCCGTATCCTACACATTGCTCCTTTAAGCGCAACCTGCCCTAAACCTTCTTGCTTTCCCTGGAGTGATCCACTGGGCAACTTTTCCAGCAATATTTGGTCACCAAGAATCATTTAAATACATGTCTAACTCTGCATGTGGCATGTTGCCGGAAGGCCGTGTGCATTGCCTAGAAAATTGCTCAGTGTATCGTCACCTTCATATTGGAAGAAGCCTGTTGACGGAAGCGTCTCCTCACAGCCTCATCCTCCTTTCATCCCGTTAAAAACCCCCTCCCTTATGAGTTCCACTTATTCCCCTCCGTGCTCGCCCCCATCACCATCCCCTG
>NC_050188.1:13190553-13198053 GCF_008315115.2 Sander lucioperca | reverse complement strand
ACGCCATGGAAAGCTGTAATTTTGGCTGCCGATGTTGTTAATTTCTCCTAAATTTCGGGTCACATTCCCGCTGGAACATGTCCGGTCTCGTAATATTTGGTTTAGAAGCCTTTATTGGTGATTTTGGACGGTAGAAAGTGCTGCTTTTTGTTGGGTCTTTGTAAATTATAGAGTGTGGTCTAGACCTACTCTATCTGTAAAGTATCCTGAGATAACTCCTGTTATAATTTGACACTATAAATAAAATTTAATTGCTATATTCCATTACAATCCACTGCTAACTAAATGCTAACGCCATGGAAAGCTATAACTTTGGCTGCCGATGTTGTTAATTTCTCCTAAATTTTCGGGTCACATTCCCTCTGGAACATGTCCGGTCGCGTAATATTTGGTTTAGAAGCCTTTATTGGTAAGTTTTGACGATAGAAAGTGCTGCTTCTGTATAAATTGACTGCAACAAACTGTACAGTGGCAGCGACAGCAGAGCACAGATGCCACAGATCTGGAAATGGCCGAGCTGGCTACTTGCTGTTTAGCGATCCGCTAGTCTGGCTTTGCCAGATCTTCCTCCACAGCGCTGCGGAGGAAGATCTGGCTAGTCCACACAGCATTCTGGGATGGGAGAAAAACGTGGTCTGGTTTATTGGCATTTCTTTAAACCAATCACAATCGTCACTAAGTGCTGGATGGAGCCGCGGTGCCTCTGCAAAATAGCCTCGGGAAGGAACTTGTTTTGGTGGAACGTGTACGTTCAAAAGTAATTTTAGTCGTGCAACAGAAAACTCAGATTGGACAGATAGTCTAGCTAGCTGTCTGGATTTACCCTGCAGAGATTCTTTCGGCGGATCCAGGGCAATCCCGGTAAATTAAACGTCATCGATATAGACAAGCGCTCTGCTAACTTGAATGGGGATTAAAAGATGAATTAGTGCGGCTCTTCTAGACTTTCCAAATTTTATCGAACCAAATGGATCAATTTGTGATAGTGAAATGAGTCATTTCTCGGGGATTGTGACGCTTAAAAAAAAGAAATCTGGGCCAGAGGTCATCACATGATGTTACAATTCCTCCGTTTGGCTGCTACGTTCAATTTGCGTCAAAGCCTGGCGCACTTCTGGAGGGGGGGGGGTCTGACAGATGCGGAGACTTCGAAGATACGGAAATGCTGACCAATCAGAGCAGATTTATAGATATATATAGATACAGGCGCACCAACAGAGCGTCTCAGACAGAGGGTGAATGCAGGTGCAGCAGCCATGGCGGTATGAGAAAAGTGTATTTTTTAACATTAAAGCATGTAAACACGTTAGTACAAACACAAACTACAAGTGTGAATGTGTAAACTGTATGTAATAGGTCTCCTTTAAAGATGATAACTTTAACTATTCTCTTATTTTGAAAAGCTGTTTAGCAATAATGCGGTCTATAAGAACTATCAGAATCAACATCTCCCTCTGCTCCTCCTCCTGCCTCTCCGAAGTCCTTGTAGGCCTCCAGAGAGGAGACACCCCCTGGTGCACTCTGGGAATCGTAGTCCAGAAAGAAGGCAGGGTTTTGCAGCTGAAGCGACTGGCTGGCGGCCGGACTCGCTGGCGGGGTGCTGAGCGGGGCGGTGAGCAGAGCGAGCTGCAGCTGGTCGATGGTGCTGGTGTTAGAAGAGAAGGGCTGCGATTGGTCGGGCGGGGAGTAGGATGGGGAGCCGGTCGCCAGGGTTACGCCTCTCTGGGGAGCGGAGGGCGAGTTGACCTGAGAGTCATCGGCGGTGAGGGAGCGTCTCAGTTTGGCCCGAGCGTTTTGAAACCACACCTGAGACAGAGAGAGTGTGTGTGTGTGTGTGTGTGTGTGTGTGTGTATGTGTATGTGCATGTGTGTATGTATGTGTGTGTGTGTGTGTGTGTGTGTGTGTGTGTGTGTGTGTGTGCAAGAAGAAGTTAAAGGTCTTTGTTAACTAAGATTAAATGAGATACAAAATGTCTGTAAATGTCAGTTTTCTCACAACATATTTATATTATTATATTATTAGATTTTATTTTATTCAGCGTTAAGTGTTTTTTACTTTACTTTTTGGCCTGTTAATATTCTAAATTGCACCTTACCTTACTTGTTAACATATCTGACTTTATGTAGCCTACATTTGGTTAAGGCAAAAGGCAATTAAAGGTGCAGTAGGTAAGACTTATAAATCTAACTTTCTGTCATATTTGCTGAAACTGACCCTATGTTCCAGTAGAACTACATGACGAAGGTAACCTGGCACCACCTACAGCCTGTAGTGAGATTTGCAAAAATCCACCGCTCCCTGTTCAGATGCACCAATCAGGGCCAGGGGGGCATACGCATTCATTCTCCCTTGTGGGGGGAGGCCGCTTATCAGACCGTTTTGGGCTTTAGCGGAAAGGGGGGAGGGACTGAGAAGTTGTCGATGTTCAAATTTCTTTGGCTAAGTCCTGGATCTTCACAATCCTACCTACGGCACCGTTAAGTGCACTTTCAACGTTTTGCTCAACAGAGACCGTCCTCTAGTGGGCTCAGAAAATAAAGAAAATGGTTAGCTTAGCACTTAGCAAGACTGGAAAAAAGAATGGAAGCCTCCATGACATGTGCAAAAAATAAAACTTTTAACGGCTTTAGAAGCAGTTTGTATTTAAACTTTTTTTTTTTAACTCTATTGTACGGAGCCGACACAACGTAATACTTTGTCTTTACGTTGTGCCTCTGTACTTCGTACCTGCAGGACTCTCTTGGGCAGGCCGGTCTTGTGTGTGAGGCAGTTCCAGTCTTTACCGTCGGGGTTGTGTTTCTGAGCGAAATACGACTCCAGCGCTCTGAGCTGCTCGCTGCGGAAACACGTCCTAATTCGCTTGGACCGCCTGCGGCTCCGCTCGCCTGTCACCCTGTCGTCCAATCGTGGCTCAGGACTGCTGACCGACTCCTCCCCTTCACCTGAGACCTGATTTTGAGCTGTCTCACACACACACACACACACACACACACACACACACACACACAGATAGACAGACAGACAGACAGAAACACACACACACACACACACACACACACACACACACACACACACAGACAGACAGACAGACACTTATATACTTTTGAATTGATTTATACATTTATTTATTGACACATTTTACTTTAAATGTTTCATCCTCCATACTTTACACACACACACACACACACACACACACACACACACACACACACACACACACACAGATAGACAGACAGACAGACAGACAGAAACACACACACACACACACACACACACACACACACACAGACAGACAGACACTTATATACTTTTGAATTGATTTATACATTTATTTATTGACACATTTTACTTTAAATGTTTCATCCTCCATACTTTACACACACACACACACACACACACACACACACACACACACACACACACACACACACACACACACACACACACACACACACACACACACACACACACACACACACACACACACACACACACACACACACACACACACACTCTTACCTTCTTTCAGATTGGGTTTAGGCTGGAGATCGTCAACATGATAATGGGACTGACAGTAGAGGTTCTGGCCCTGCATGCAGTACAGGTTTCCTGGTATTAATGTCACATCACACTCCTGCAAAACATGTTCATCGTAACAATACCTGCGTTTAAAATAACCAGGGGGAAATTGTTGCAGTACAAAGTAAGAAAGACAGCAAATATAAAATATTCATGAACAGATATAAAAAAAATATACTGGAAATCCAAAATATAAAAACGGTTAACAGTAAAGATCATAAGTTGCTCCTATCTCAAGTTGCTTTTTGATGAGTTGCAGAGAGCTATTCATGTAGAATATCAAAACTGAAGTACAGGTAACAGTGTATCTGTTTAAATCAAAATGCTCAACGATTATGTCGATGACACTGTGTATTATATCCTCAGAAAGTTGTAAGGATTACAATCCACGGTACAGTAAGCCAATGCAATTTTTGGTTTTGTTTTAATCATAACATATACGTAATAACTGTTCAGAATGTGTCATAATGTTAACACATCTAAAGTTCCTAAGTAAAGGAGGACAAAATACTCTCATTTCACTAATTTTAGACTCACATCGCAATAAATCAACGCTGACGTGTTTTGGCACAAAGCCTTCTTCAAGGCATTTAATAATTATAATAAATAATCAGGTTTAATTCAGTGATATACGTACATACAAGGGCAGAGTCACTACAGCTGCTAGTTGGGGCCCAATTACTCAACAACCAATCAAATCATCCTTTTCTTTACTTATTGGAACATGGATTGGATGTTGGGTTTAGCACTCCACCGAGAATCTCATTCTCATTCTGTAAATGTCTCTTATGAAAACTTAACTACCTGGCAGGAGAAGCAGTGAGGATGGAAGGTCAGATCTCCAGACCTCATGACCAAAGCGGAGGCTGGGATTGGCTGGAAGCAGCGAGCGCACTGACCGCCGCCAAACATCCTGAGCAGGAAGAGGAATCAACAGATGCAAGCGACTCACTTTAAATCCCACCCAAAATAGAATCTGTTTTTGTATAGTCACAGCGTGTACAAATAACAAGGTCACATGACACACAGCCATCTTCTAACCGTATACATACTGGGAACTATATTCTCAGAAAGGGCGAAGCACTGCTACTTCTGCTGAGTGATATTACTCCAACTCTGAGCCAACTCCTGGCGAACTCTCTGCTCCTCACCACGGGGCTTCTCAGGCGCTGCGAGGAAATCACTCCGCCCAAGTAGCAGAAGTAGCAGTGCTTCGCCTTCTGAGAATATAGTTCCCAGTATGTATATTATTATATTATTTGTACACGCTGTGACTATACAACTCACAACATGTAAATAGGAAAATGTCTTTGTTATTTTGTCACTTATTAGGAGCAGTAGGCTAGATGGAGCCGGTTACCTCCAGGTTCTGTGCTAAGCTAGGCTAGCGGTGGGTTCGTCAGACAGAGTTACAGCACGCACGGAGATGAGAAGGGTATGTATGGACTTATCTAACTCTGGGGGATACGGGGAATAAGACAAAGTCCCAATAAGTTGGCGTGTTCCTTTAAGAGAATGGAAGTCAACTTCTTCTCCCTGTCTCAAAAAGTGACTTAATGATATGGCTTCTTGTTTGCACCTTGAAAACATTTGACTCCCATGCTAAATTTAGGAAGATTTTGGGGCCCTTTCATAGAGTACATCAGGAGGGAAAGACCAGAAACCGGGACCTGACCTCTGTGTTCCTTTCTTTCTTTTTTAGCATGTGCATTTCCACATTTTCTTTGCTTTGTGCAGAGTGTGTGTGCTGGCTGTTTGTCTGTTTTTGTTCAGTTTCTTGTTGTTTTTGATGGCTTTTTTGTCTTACTGTTTGATTTTTATGTGTTAAATCTATATAAATAACATTAGTCAGCCACCTACTTCACGTCTCGGGAGAGTGATGTTTCTGACCTGCAGTAGTCCTGCTGGCAGTAGATGTTTCCGTCTCTCCAGTAAAGCGAGGGGTGCGTCTGCAGCTCGCAGTGACACTGGCTGCAGCGGAGGCAGACGCCGTGCCACACGCTGCCGGCAGCCAATAGGAAGAAGCGGTCGCACACCTGTTCGCCGCAGCCGGCACACGTCATTGGCTCCTGGATGGACACGGCTGTCGCAGTCTGAGACAGATTTAGTTATGTATATATCACTGGTGTTAAAGCTTTTTAACCAAATCTGAAAAAAACCCCCAAAACAACTTCAAATCAAAATGAACATTTGGGGTTACCCTTTACAACGGGGAACTGGAACACCAAAGTCACACAATGACACAAACAACTAACCGACGGAGGCAGCGGTAGAGCAGCAACTCCCGTGTACTGCAAGGTTAAATGACTGTTGTGAATGAATGTTTTTGTCAAAAAGGTCTGGTGGCTTTGAATTAACAGCTTCAGTTCCCCATCATAAAGGGCTGTCTGACAGCAAAGGTAAAGTGCTGAAAATATAATTATTATAGTTGCCCTTATTTTCGGAATAAGGGCAAAAAACTGAATATTATGTGCATGTAAACGTAGTCGCTGACTATGGAGAAGTAGCTCAGACAACCACACTGAACAAACATCTGAACTATCCCTTTGTCCTGGTCTTCATTAATTAGAGGTGTGTTTTGGGCGTAACATGCAATCAACCAATCAGAGATCATCTCCCATTCCCTTTAAAAGCCAGGCGCGTTTGGACCTTGGAGCATTGCTGTTATGATGGAGGATTTGCACCGTAATATTTTTATTTGTAATCTTCTGCATGCGTGTGTGCTGCTGCGCGTCCCTGTGTGCGTAACAAGCATAGTGTGCACACGCTATGCACGAGCCTAGGAGCATTTTACTAATTTGCTGTTAAAATAACAATGAAATGCTGCGTTATTGACTTTAGACCAGGTTTTTGTTGGTCAATGGTGCAATCACTTCGCGCTGCCTCAAGATAGCAATACGCCCAGAATGCACCTGAATACACCTCCCTGTAAGACCAGCATGCCCAGAATGCACCTGAATACACCTCCCTGTAAGACCAGCATGCCCAGAATGCACCTGAACACACCTCCCTGTAAGACCAGCACGCCCAGAATGCACCTGAACACACCTCCCTGTAAGACCAGCTATGGGCGCACAGATGGGCGCAGGTGCATTTGCTATTTAAACGACGTGGGCGCTGGACGGGAAACTGACAACTGCGTCGGTCTTAAACTAGCAAAGACACTTGCGTCGGGCATTGCGCTGCGCTGGGTGCAAGATAGGGGCCATCATCTCTTGTTTAATTGTCTTTCCATCGACAACATCACCGACAGCTTCTGTCGCTTACAACAAGAGACCAGAAACCCAAAATACATTTACTAAATAAATATAACAACTCTGTCTTACATCAGCTGTTATTGTCTTGTTTTTCTTCTACAACCACACTTCGAAACATCTGAACTATGCTCTTAAGATGAAAAAAAGTCTTTAACAATGCATCGCCACGAAGCTGAAAACAGGGCCGTTCTTCTGACACCAAGAAAAGTTTTTAACCCTTGTGTTGTCTTCCAGTCGACCATGTTTACCCTATCTCAACGTTTTGGTCACTTTTTCCAAAGTTTTGGCGTTTTATCTTACATTTTTGCTGCTTTTTCCAACATTTTTTATGCTTTCTTCCTTTGTTTTAGCGCTTATTTGACCCGAGGACTAGACTGGGTAAACCCAGCCCGATCTGCTGGCGATTTGATTTCGTCCTGCAGCTCAGGCTGGAAACCTGTACGCTTATCTATCCTTGCTTCCGTTACAAATTTGCGGGGACCAATCACAAACTGGCTTATCCACCTAGCGCGCTATTGGCGGGTTTAACACGATGACGATAGAGAAGCGACCAAGCAGCTTTTTGTTTACATTCAACATGGCGGCCACCAAAGCGCAGCAACCTGTTGATGCCGCTGTCGCTGCTACGTCACCCGGATCGTTGGTCTGATTGGTTGAAGGACT
>NC_050188.1:13175553-13188053 GCF_008315115.2 Sander lucioperca | reverse complement strand
CCTTTTTTATCATGTTCAAAATAAAATAAATAGAATAAAGGCAGACTAAGGAAGGAGGAGATGAATAAATCTTACCTGGTTTCCTACAAAGCGTGCTCCGTACGAACCCCCAGAAGATCTCACCTGCTCCGTTTAAGTCCTGCGGAAAACAAACTTCTCCTAAACGCCTCTTTTATCATCTGGATCTTTTGGCAGATTTTCCTCCTTGACACTCGACCACCCCTCTCACTCCTGCAGGTTGTCTCCGCGGCCTCCTGTCTTGTGGTTTTGGGATCAGTTTCCACTCTTCCCTGGCAGCGCTGACCTGAGATCTGCTTCCCCCTCATCCTCCACCAATCACGGTCGCAGCACCTATCCCTCCCGCCTTGCCGCCCCCATCCCATGAGACTCCGCGGCACACACCTGTAAACAAGAGGTGGCTCAGAGAGCAGGTGAAGACTGATCTGATTGGGCGCCCGCTGAGCAGATGGGAGGGGGAGGGAGGGCCTGCACCCCAGGGGACCAATTAAAAAACTAAACAGAGGGTGTTTAAAAGGACGTCTGGGATCTGCACTCGAGCATAAAAAGACAACGGAAAGGAGTCAACTTTTCCCTCGATCCCTTGGCTGCGTTTCTTTCCCCCTGTTTAACATCATACAAAGAGGAAACATGAGATACAAATCGTTGAATTGAATGAATCCCATTGAAATAGGGCACATGGTGTGCTGCAAGAGTTTAAGAGCAGGGTAAAAACAGAAGCAAACCAAAGAAATAAAGATCAACAAATGAAGACAAAATAAGGATTTATGCGAAAGCTTGCTTATAAAAAGAAAGGTTTTTAATTTTAATTTTCTTGAATGAGGCAGTGGTTTGTGGAGCCCTTGGGTGGTCTGGGAGGGAACTCCACAGGCGAGGAGCGGCTGAACAGAAAGCCCAATCCCCCATGATGTTTGGTGTTTTAAGCCCCCAACGTCATCTTCTAGGCAGCGATGCCTGGAAGGCACTAGGGTTAGGCAATGGTTAGGGTTAGGGTTAGGTGACTTGAAGTCGACGGTCGCAGTGCAGCCTTGAAGTCGACGTTGGGGGCTTAAAACACCACTGATTGATCCCCCATGGTGCGGAGCTTGGGGGGTAGAAGAAAGACTTTGTTTCTGGAGCGGAGGTTATGTGATGAGGTTTGTGGTGTGAGTAGTTCTTTGTGGTAGGGAGGGGCATTGCCGTGGATGCATTGATGGGTGAGTAGGGAGATTTTGAACTCAATCCTGTGTGAGACAGGAAGTCAGTGGAGTTATTGTAATTGTTATTTATTTATTTGAAAAGGGACAGTGCACAAAAAAACATTAATAGAGTGCCAGGTTGTAGCAAATTGCTAGTTTTGGCCCGTAGTCCCTGGGCAGGTAGACGACGCAATAAAATACAGACAAAGTATTTACAGCATACAATACAGATACATAAAGTGATTAAATCTACAGACATTATTGTCCCCCTATCCCACCCCATCTAGAGCTAAAACTAGACCCCCCCCCCCATAAATACATCAATTCACTGGTGGGAGAAAGTCTGCTTTGTTAACAACCAATGCTTTGCTAAGCGTGAGAATGAGTGAAAGTTAGTGCATGAAATTAGCTCTGTAGGAAGATAACATGTTTGGTCAGGTGCCTTTGTCGTTCTTATTGACGCTATAAGTCTCCTTTAGCGCTTTAAGTAAACGCGCTTGGTCGGGACTATTGCTGTCCCTTTTGACGCAGTTATATTAAGGAAAAGGTCGTGGGTGGGCGTACGGTTCTGTGATACACCGGAGGAAAGAAAAAAACGACTATAGCAAGCATGACAAGCGGGACGTGAACCCCGGTCTCCTGGGTGAACGTCCTGTGTTTGACCCATCCATCCCCCCAACCAACCTCCTTACATACTACTCTCTAAATCCTATCTAACTGCTGCTCTCCCCGGTGCGTTACACAAACACGCTGAAAGACGCCTATTTCGTCGCATCAGATGCTGACAACCACTGTCCAAACGTCCTTATTTTACGAGTTTGGAATGAGGACGGGTTGAGGAAGAGTATTCCACTGATTTATAGCACAAAGGACACAAAGGAGAACGATGTCCTCCCAAATGCAGTTTTGTGTTGTGGAAGACTACATCCGCCCCTTGTGGCTGATCTAGTTACCCGTGTTGTTTTTTCAGAGCAGAGTGTAACAAATCTTTTCAGAGGAGGAGCAGAAGCATTATGAATTATTTAATTTTTTTCGTGCACCCTCCCTCTGGAATGGTCTTCCATCCAACGTTAGGGAGGCAGGCTCAGTGGACGTTTTTAAATCCAGACTTAAAACATTTATTTTTTCAAACCATTTTGGACATGTTTTAAATCCATAACCTCTGAACCTCTGCATTATCTTTCGTTGTTTTATTTCATGTTTTAACAATCTTAACCTGTGTTGCTCCAATTATATTCCTTTTTGTGTTGTTGATTTTAGATTTAACAGTTAACTTTGTCTTTTACATGTGCTAAATTGTTGTTGTTGAAGTGTTCTGAGACCATAGTCCATGGTGATAATTCACTATAAATAACAATAAATTAAATAAAGATTTTTTTTCAAGATTTAGCATGTCATATTTAGTGAGAATATGACAGTGATGGTAATGACGTGGCTTTTGGTCATGGATCTTGGGGGCACTTTTATATAATGATTCAAGTGGCCTTAGGGCTGTTTTACATGCCTGAGACCAACTTGAAATACAATATAAAAAATGTGAATGAAGAATGGGTGTGAGATGGTCGTACTTTCGTATCTTCATTGTGATCGTAGCTGCGCGTTTTTTGTTTTGCACCAAATGTTGCAATGTATCGATATCGATGTATTTGGTTAAGAATATCGTGATATCTGATTTTCTCCATACCTCCCAGCCATGCTTCCACGGTGAACGCACAATCAAAAAACGAGGAAAAAAAAAGTCTTGATGAATTGCATTGATAGGGGACTGCATTTAACAACAGAAAAACTACTGTAGAAATATTTAATTAACTAAATGTGTATATGTGCTCGTTGCAATAAAGCTGTGTTAGACATTGAGGAAGTGGTTAAAAGTACTCAGGGTAACCTCTGATGCACAGAAAGTTAAGCTTAAGTCATAAAAATTGTTTAGGCTTTTATGGCATAGAGGTGCATTGTTTGAAGGTTGCGAGAACGGAAGAAGTTGCACCACACGGAGGTGTGTGTGTGTGTGTGTGTGTGTGTGTGTGTGTGTGTGTGTAAGATAACAGTTTAATAATAATAATAATAATAAATTGAATTTATATAGCGCTTTTCAAAGACTCAAAGTTTCTGCCTAAGAAACAAGAAGACACCTCCCTGTGAGGATAGGATAAAAGCTTGAGGGAGAGAACAGATCGGGGCTCTCATTTCGGAGGACAACTTGGTGGACCAGCTCTGACTTTATGTCTGTCGCTAGGGAAACTTAGTCTCTGTTTGTGAACCCACAGCTGTGTTGTAACTCTTATGCTGGACCCAGTAAATTTTGCTTAACTGAACTCTTCGTCTCAGATTGATTCTTGTGTTCTGGTAAACTTAAGTCCGATGTAAGAAGGCGCAGGAATTAATAAATTGGAGTCAGATTTGACAGGACTTAGGGCCTTATTTTAGACATAATTCCCAACACTACATAAAACTATATCAAAACCACCCGTTTACAAACTTTTATGCAACTTGTGCAGTATAATCGTTCACGTCATCCACAAGCGACAGCAGTTGGCCGGGACGAGGCAGCCGGCAGCTGCCTTCAACCTCCTACCTAACAGTCGGCTCTATCGCCTAGTTTTTATTATACTAATAAAGTGTTTTTAAAACCAAAGATACATTTTTACGTGTAAGTAAGTATTAGCCTCAAGCTAATTTATCAAGACTAGGCCTACCGGCTAAACTAACGCTAGCTTCATGGCAACCTCTACACCTGGCGAGTCCCCACTCCCCCTCAGGATTTCCTCGTTGTTTAATAATACAAACAAAGAAATTGCTGACCTCAGGGAAGATGTTCGTCGGCTTTCCGAGGACTTAAAAACCAAAGATGCTTTGTTAACCGCCTGCTTGGACGTGGCTCATAATCAGTCGCTCCGGATCTCATCTCTCTCGGTGGCCTTCCAGGATACCGCGCCATGGGACCCAGCTGCCTGCCCACGCCCATCGTCCTGCTCGACACCGGTTATCAAGCCACCCTGGACTGAGGTGGTTTGCGGCCAAAAGAGAGCCTCGGGTAGGGCTCCATCGCCTCCTGCCCTCAGCCTCTCCAACCGCTTCAATGCCTTGTCGGAGTCGGAGCCGGTAGCGGCCAATGCGGCTCACCGGGCTCGCCCTGCTTCAAAGCAGACTGACCAGCCGTCGTCACGGAAGACGATTGCTACCGCGCGGCGAAAGCTTCTGAGGGATGCGGTAGTCAGACGGTCCGGTGGCCTACACTGCCTGGATCGGCCAAATGACAACGTTCCTCAAAAACAATCCCCACAACCGAACGGTAAGCAATCTTCCTCTTCTTTTCCCTGCCCATCTGAAACCGACACTGACTGTTTTGCTCCCGTCACCGGCTATCCACACCCCCCCACTCCTCGTCCGCTCTTCCCCCTAACCACAGTAATTATTGGGGACTCCATCACTAGAGACCTACGGTTTCATAATGCTGTCACACACTGTTTTCCCGGAGCCAAAGTTGCAGACATCCTGGCTAAAGTTATGGACCTGATACCCTCATTTCCGACCTCTATCAAACGCATCGTGGTCCATTGTGGACATAACGACATGTCCACTCGGATTCAGGAGTGTGAGCGCACAAGGCGAGACTTTACCACTCTCATTGAGGCTTTAAAAAGCACTGGGAAGTCGGTTTTTATTTCGGGCCCACTTCCATCTCTAGGTCGCGGATCGAGATCAAGATAGAACAGAACAGGAAAATCAAATGTGGACTATTAAATATTAGATCTCTGTCATCGAAAGCATTATTGGTAAACGAATTGATATCAGATAACCACATTGATTTATTCTGCCTCACCGAAACGAATATGTTAGTTTAAACGAAGCCACTCCTCCCAGTCATAATAATACCCAAATTCCACGAGGCTCAGGCCGAGGAGGGGGAGTTGCAGCCATATTTGACTCGAGCCTGTTAATTAATCCTAAACCTAAACTAAATTATAATTCGTTTGAAAGCCTTGTTCTTAATCTTCAACACCCAACATGGAAAACAGTACAGCCAATTATATTTGTTGTTGTCTACCGAGCACCAGGTCAGTTTTTATCTGAATTCTCAGAGTTTTTATCATGCGTAGTCCTTCAATCAGACAAAGTACTTATTGTAGGTGATTTTAATATCCATGTGGACGTTGACAGCAATAGCCTTAGTACTGCTTTCAATTCACTGCTAGATTCTATTGGTTTCAGTCAGAGGGTGCATAAGGCCACGCACTGTTTTAACCACACCCTCGACCTTGTGCTAGAATATGGCATCAAAATTGACGATTTAATAGTATTTCCGCAGAATCCTTTATTATCAGACCATTCTTTAATAACTTTCGAATTCCTACTACCAGACTATACGAAATTAAATAAAAGTTTCTACACTAGATGCTTATCTGACAGTGCTATAGCTAAATTTAAGGAAGATATTCCAACAGCACTTAACTCAATGTCATGCCTTAATATAACAGAGGACCGCTATGTTAACTTTAGTCCCTCCCAACTTGATAACTTTGTAGACGCTGCTACGGCCTGCCTACGGACTACTTTAGACTCTGTTGCTCCTCTCAAAAAGAAGATGATGAAGGAAAGGAAACTAGCACCTTGGTATAACTCCCAAACTCGCAAACTAAAACAAATCTCACGAAAACTTGAAAGTAAATGGCATTCCACCAAACTGGAAGAATCTCGTGTGGATTGGCAAGATAGTCTAAAAAATTATAGGAGGGCCCTCAGAAATGCCAGATCAGACTATTACTCAATACTAATAGAAGAAAATAAGAACAACCCAAAGTTTCTTTTCAGCACTGTAGCCAGGCTGACAAAGAGTCATAGCTCTGTTGAGCCATCTATTCCTATAGCTCTGAGCAGTGATGACTTCATGACCTTTTTTAA
Source organism: Sander lucioperca (assembly GCF_008315115.2). Lineage (NCBI taxonomy): Eukaryota > Metazoa > Chordata > Actinopteri > Perciformes > Percidae > Sander > Sander lucioperca. The sequence continues at coordinate 13,181,955 of NC_050188.1, read as the reverse complement.
TGATAAAATTATAACAATTAGAGAAAAAATTCATCACCTTCTGCCCACAGCTTCTAACGGCCCACCATTGGGCGCAGGAGGGCTAGAGAGAACGATAAGACCTGATACTTATTTAGACGGCTTTTATCCTTTAGACCTCCAACAATTAATGTTAAGGGTCTCTTCAGCTAAGCCAACTACCTGTCTCTTAGACCCCATCCCAATGAGGCTACTTAAAGAAGCACTACCCGTGGTCAACACCACATTACTAGATACGATCAATATGTCCTTATTAACGGGTCACGTACCGCAGTCATTTAAAGTAGCTGTGATAAAACCTATTCTGAAAAAACCCACCCTCGACCCTGAGGTCTTAGCCAACTATAGACCTATATCTAACCTTCCCTTTCTCTCCAAAATCCTTGAGAAGGTAGTCGCTAATCAATTGTGTGACTTTCTGCATAGAAATAGTCTATTTGAAGACTTTCAGTCAGGATTTAGAATGCATCATAGCACAGAGACGGCACTTGTGAAAATCACTAACGACCTTCTAATTGCTGCTGACAAAGGACTTGTCTCCATACTTGTCTTATTAGATCTTAGTGCTGCATTCGACACTATTGACCATACCATCCTCTTACAGAGACTGGAACATTTAGTTGGCATTAAAGGAATCGCACTAAGCTGGTTTAAGTCCTATTTTACTGAGCGATCCCAATTTGTTAATATTAACGATAAACCATCCAAATACGCTAAAGTTAGCCATGGCGTTCCTCAAGGCTCAGTGCTTGGACCAATTCTATTCTCTTTATATATGCTTCCTCTAGGCAATATTATTAGGAAACACTCAATTAACTTTCACTGTTACGCAGACGACACCCAATTATATCTGTCAATTAAGCCAGACGAAAGCGGTCAGTTAGCTAAACTTCAAGCGTGCATTAAAGATATAAAATCCTGGATGACCCACAATTTTCTGATGTTAAATTCAAACAAAACGGAAGTTATTGTGCTGGGACCCAAGCACCACCGAACTTCATTATCTAAATATATAGCTACCCTAGATGGCATTGCCCTGGCCTCCAGCACTACTGTCAGAAATCTAGGAGTCATTTTTGATCAGGATCTATCCTTTAACGCCCACTTAAAACAAACCTCAAGAACAGCCTTTTTCCATCTTCGTAACATTGCCAAAATCAGGAACATCCTCTCGCAAAACGATGCAGAAAAACTAGTCCATGCATTCGTTACTTCCCGGCTGGACTACTGTAATTCTTTACTGTCAGGATGCTCAAATAAGTCCCTCAAGACCCTCCAGCTGATCCAGAATGCTGCAGCACGTGTTCTGACAAGAACTAACAAAAGAGATCACATTTCTCCTGTATTAGCTACTCTGCATTGGCTTCCTGTAAAATCCAGGATTGAATTTAAAATCCTTCTCCTGACCTACAAAGCACTAAATGGTCAAGCACCATCATACATAGAAGAGCTCTTAGTACCTTATTGTCCCACTAGAGCACTGCGTTCCCAGAACTCAGAGCTACTTGTGGTTCCTAGAGTCTCTAAAAGTAGAATGGGAGCCAGAGCCTTCAGCTATCAGGCTCCTCTCCTGTGGAACCAGCTCCCAACTTGGGTTCGGGGGGCTGACACCATCGCCACATTTAAGAATAAACTGAAAACCATCATCTTTGATAAAGCTTATAGTTAGGGAGTGAGGAGTTGCAGCATAGTAGAGTAGAGTAGAGGGAGGCAGGAAGTACAAGCCCGTTCCGGCAGGGGAGAGTACGAGCCCGGTCCAGGGCCCCTCTCTTTAGCCTGCCTCTCTTAGTTATGCTATTATAACTCTAGACTGCTGTGGGAAGCTCCTTCCAAGGACACAATGAGCCGCTCCCTCTTCTCTCTGTCACTTGTCTCCTTTTGTGTGCATCTTAGTCCCAGAAATGCCTGTTACTAACCTAGCTCTGGGGAGTTTTCTCCCCGGAGTCCCTTTGCTTCTTCTTCACCCAGAACATCGCCTTGGAATTGGGTGGCACCTACACCGGGGTCCTGGGTGCAGCTGACACTATGGACTTACTACACCCTGCTACGCTCTGCGATTCCCCGCAGTGTCCGACTGCGTCCTGCCGCGTCCAACCGCGTCCACCCAGGCTGCTGTGCCACACTACACCCCGTAACGCCCTGCTGTACCATACTATGACATGAACTACTACGACTACCATTGTGATCACTGTTTCACTATCTTTATTATGACTATTATTGCCACCATTCACCACTCCCCCAACTGGTGCCGTCAGACACCGCCTACCAAGAGTCTGGGTCTGTCCGAGGTTTCTTCCTAACAAAAAAGGGAGTTTTTCCTTGCCACTGTCGCAATAGCTACTGCTAATGCTTGCTCTTGAGGCAACCACTGTAATAGTTGGGGCTTCGTAAACTACAGAGTTTGGTCTAGACCTACTCTATCTGTAAAGTGTCTCGAGATAACTCTTGTTATGATTTGATACTATAAATAAAATTGAATTGAATTGAATTAATCCAAGGCTCATTTATGCACTCGTATGCTCTGTACTTCCCAAATACATTCACTTTCACTAAACCTATTAAAAACACTTCCGCATTAACAGTCTCATGCTTAAAATGCTTCTCGTACGACTAGTGGAAATGTTTTAAATAGGAGGGTTTTAGTGAAAGTATATGTGTTTGGGAAGTACTGAGCATAGGACCTTTCAAGTTTGGATACTTCTTGCAAAATATGGCGTCAGTTTCTCAGTAGTCTCGCACCACGCCTTATTTCACAGCGCTGTGGAGTAAAGGTCTGGCTACACCAGATGCATTCTGTGATAGGAGAAAAAAATGCTCTGAGTTTTTTTGCATTCCTGTAAACTGGTGATCTTCAACAGGGGGTCCAGGGCTCCTAGGGGGTCCTCAGAGTTACTGAAGGGGGGCCTCCAAATTATTGCTAATTAAAAAAAAAAAAAAAAGTTTAATGTTTTCATGTCTTAACATGAATCCAACAGATTATTAGCAAATATAAATCAGCATATTATTAGCCTATAGGTAGCCATCCACAGATGCAGATAATCCTGAGGATTCACTGTGCCACATGTATTTTTTTAACACTAAAACATGATTCATAAAATCATTCCAACGGTTGTTTTAAGTATTCTATGTATGTATGCTTTAGGCCGCCCACACGATATTGTAGGCCCAACTTAATATGTAGTAGGGGGTCCCTGCTCCGTCTCTCTCAGTTAAAGGGTACTTGGCTTAAAGTGCTCATATTATGCTCATTTTCAGGTTCATAATTGTATTTAGAGGTTGTACCAGAATAGGTTTACATGGTTTAATCTTCAAAAAACACCATATTTTTGTTGTACTGCACATTGCTGCAGCTCCTCTTTTCACCCTGTGTGTTGAGCTCTCTGTTTTAGCTACAGAGTGAGACCTCTCACTGCTGTAACATCTTTGTTGGGAGTCGCACATGCTCAGTAGCTAGGTAAGGACTACTAGCCAGTCAGAAGCAGAGTATGAGGGCGTGCCCTGACAGTACCTAGGTAAGGACTACTAGCCAGTCAGAAGCAGAGTATGAGGGCATGCCCTGACAGTAGCTAGGTAAGGACTACTAGCCAGTCAGGAGCAGAGTATGAGGGCGTTCCCTGACAGTACCTAGGTAAGGACTACTAGCCAGTCAGAAGCAGAGTATGAGGGCGTGCCATGCTAGCAGCTAGGTGAGCATTATAACGTGTGTTCCAAAGTGACCACGTTTGTCTCTGAAGTAAAGGCTGGACTACAACAGAGCTGTTTGGAGCAGTTTGTGAACAGTGTTTTCTGTTGTAGATGGTAAGTCCCTTTGGGGTGGACTTTGGGCTTTTTCACTTTGTAAACCTATAACATGAACAAAAAGATATATAACACAATAAAGGAAAGGGAAAAAGCCAAACAGCATAATATGAGTGTTGAGGACCCCTGCTTTAAACCAATCACAATGGTCTTGGACGGCGCTGAGCTCCGGACGCAGCGACAGTGGCTCTGCTAAATAGTCTCAGGAAGGAACTTGTTTTGGTGGAACATTTGCACCCCACATACAATATGACATGAAGTTAACTGTTGACACAATACAGTAACGTGAGCTATTTAAATTAGCTGATACGTGGTTAAACCTCATTAGCTCTTACCAGTGTATCTCTGTGTGTACTTCGTCCACAGCAATCCCACCAGTCGCTCCCAAAACGTCCCAGTTAGAGAAGAAATGCCCTAAACATATTCTGAGTAAATCTTTACAATCATTCCCTGAAAGAACCAAGCAGGCCTGACTTGTTGCACGTTTTTTTTTACATTTTTTTATTTTAAAGATTCATTTTTTGGGGCTTTTCCCTTTATTGTGCAGTGGATACAGTGGATAGACATGAAAGGGGTAGAGAGATGGGGGACAACACGGGGCGAACGCTCTTACTGGGTGAGCTAGAGGTCGCCCCAAATATTCTTCTAAACTTGCTATTTTCAGCGTGTAGCTCGCTAGCTCGAAGTTTGATGTTGTTTCCCGTAATTAAGAGATTTTGGCAACACACAGATAGCGGAAGGTGATGGTAAAGCCAGATGTCAGGCTGACCCAGTACCAGTGGTGTTATGTAACAAAGTACAAATACTTTGCTACTGTACTTAAAGGTACTTTGTAAGAAAGGATGTATAAATAGATGAACATGCCAACAATTTTATTTTAAAAGCTTGGTATTGTATGCACCATTAAAAGGTTATGTGTAAATGCTTTAGGCAGCCCACATGTTATTGTAGGCCCAGTTTAATATCAAACTCAATTTAATACAATATATTTAGTAAGGGCTCCCTGTCTGTCGCTTTTTCAGCTAAGGGGTCCTTGGCCTAAACCAATGTCGAAGACCCCCGCTGTAGGGTATAAGTAAGGATTTTAAATGCAGGAGTTTTACTTGTAACAGGGTATTTTTCACAGTGGTATTCTGCTCTACAAAACAAAAAGGCAGTAACTGCATTTTTGGTCAAAAATGAGTTATTATCATTTTCATGACATTCAAGGCATCCTTTGTTATGTGACAAAACATCTTATCTCAAATGTGTGTCGTTTTGGAAAAAAATAGTAGTCGTTTGTACAGTAACTGCAAAAAGCCCTAGTGAAACAAAGCAAGAACACAGTAACTGCAAAATAGGGGTAAAATATCAAATTAAATATGAGGATTGATATGTACAAAGAATAAGCTAATATAAAGTAACAAAAACAGCCACGTGTCCAATAATCTACCTACAACTACTTAGCTGGATGACAGGATAACTTGATAACAGCTTAGCAATGTGAGACTTTAAACAGCCGTTTCAGCAGCATAACAGCTTCCGGGTAGAAAATATTGACCTAAAATGGTCAAATTAGTGTTGGTTTTGGTATATCCATGTTCAGGAAAACAAATGGTTCCAATTATTTCAAATACAGTGTATCTAACACTCCCAGAACCCAAGTTGTGGCAAAATAGTTTTTAGAGAATCTGTAGTTACTGCCTTTTTCCTTGGTATGGTGCCATGTTTTTGGTAAGTAATACAAAGCAAGAATACAGTAACTGCCAAATAGGGTTAAAATATCAAATTAAATATGAGGATTGATATGTACAAAGAATAAGCTAATATAAAGTAACAAAAACAGCCACATGTCCAATAATCTACCTACAACTACATAGCTGGATGACAGGATAACTTTAAAGTCATTTTTCTCAGTTCTGCACTCTGCGTAGTTACTGCCTTTTTGCTTTGTAGGGCAGTATTATTATTTTTACTTGAAAAAGATATAAGATAAAACAGGGTTCTCAAATAGGGTACGTGTTCCCCTAGAGGAACTTTGAAGGACTGCAGGGGGTACGTGACATTTTTTGCAAAATGTTTTTCAGTTACAAGGCTGTAGTTACTTCTACTTTCTTTTTTTTCAAAGTTTTTGTCGCTGTTTTTGAAGTTTGTCACCTTTTTTTTGAAGGTTTTGTCATTTGTTTTGACCTATTCTTGCCTTTCTTCCTGACTTTTTCCTACGGTCTTTTTTTTTCTTCAAAGTTTTTGTCTCTTTTATGTCAAAGTTTATCACTTTTTGGAATTTTTTTGTCACTTTTGTCGCCCTAGTGTTGCCTTCCTTCTTTCTACTGAGTTTGTTTTTCGAAGTTTTTATTGCTTTTTTGAAGTTTGTGTCTGTTTTTTCTAAGTTTTTGTCACTATTTTCGACCTATTCTTGCCTTCCTTCCTTCTTTCTACCGTCTTTTTACCATCTCAGTGGTATCAGCATTTAAATGTTTTCCAGGTCCAAGGCTGTTGTTTAGTAAATCTACCTGTACTGACTTTTTTTTTTTCTACCAAAAATTATTCCCGCTGGTTAGGGAACTACATGGCTTAAAAAAACTGTTCAAAGGGGGAACATTATTA
>NC_050188.1:13165553-13170553 GCF_008315115.2 Sander lucioperca | reverse complement strand
ATGCCATGGGACCTTTAATAAAACACCCAAATCCAATGAGAACAGTGAACTGACCATTTATTTTACTTGTTAAGAGCGTTGTATGGAACCATCCATTTCATTTTTGACAATTTGATTGAAAAAAAAATCTAAATTTCTGATATATAGAAACTTTGAAAATGGGTTTGATATTTGACCCGAGGACAGTTAAAAGAACAAAAATAAAGGGTAACTTTGGAATTTTTCAACCTGGACCTTATTTGCCCATGCATTGATGTCTACGTGACTAATGTAAACAACAATCGTTGAAATTGGTCCAGTATTGAGCGAGAACGCTCTAACTGGAAGCCATGAAACAGGCTACGACGTAACCCTATGGGACAAATGTTCACCGTCAATTTCGCCGACTTAAAGGTGCCGTAGATAGGATACCCTCCCCCCCTTTCTGCTAAAGCCCAAAACGGTCTCCTAAGCCCCTCCCCCCACAAGGGAGAATGAATGCGTGTGCATGAGCAGTGACTGACACTCAGTTAGACACCCCCCCTGGCCCTGATTGGTGCATCTGAACATGGAGCGGTGGATTTTTGCTAATCACACTACAGGCTGTAGGCAGTTTCAGCAAATATGACAGAAAGTTAGTTTTATAAGTCTTACCTACTGCACCTTTAATGTGCTGTTTTTGCCACTGACAGGCTCAGATTATTACCCTAAGTGTCTGACAACATTATGGAAAGGATCCCTACAGAGATAGACCTTTTTGTCAAAGAGTAAGATCCTTTTTGTTTACCGGGAAACAGCCCCGAAATCGCCATCGCCAAACCCACCAGACTCCATGTAAATAATCACTACTTTTAGTGTGTATAGAGCCAGCATATTTCCACATGTAAATGGGTGAATTAAGAGTTTATTTCAACCAAACCAGAGTGCTGATTGTTGGAACAGTGTAAGGACAAACCATGGTGGCTTTTGATAGTTTTAATTTGTTTCTGTCGACTTTGAATGAGGTGTGTTTTACGATGATAAAATGAAGTCTGGTGGGTTTGGCGATGGCGGGGATGTCTCCGCTGTAGGGATCCTTTCCATAATGTTGTCAGACACTTAGAATAATAACCTGAGCCTGTCAGTGGCAAAAACAGCACTTTGTATACATACATATTTTATACTAATACCTACCTGTAAGTTAGTGTATTCAGCACATTTTAATAAACGCCAGTCGACCCCTCGTTTCCTCTTACCTGCAGTGCCGCTGTAGCCGCCCACGTTCAGTTTGTAGTTCCTCTTCAACAGCTCAAACGTTGAGTATTTGGCGAACACCGCCTCGCCTTTGTCTCGCAGGTCCACACGCAGGCTCATCCTGGTCATCGCTGTCAGGTTGTACAGGCTCTCCAGGCCTGAAGCGGTGGGAGATAAAACCAGTTTAGTTTTAGATAAAAATGACTTCTTGGTTGCATTTATGTTTAAATCAGGGGAACACTGGAGATGCATAGACTGTATAAGTGACGCCAAAATATCTGAATCACGCTGTGTTAGTGGTTTGAACATGGGTGAAACTAAAAACTCAAAGTACACGTCAAATAAAATTCCCCCAAAGATGGTTTCTGTCGTTTTAGGTAGTTCTGATCAAGCTAATGGTTTTTTTAAAGTGTTCATTTTTTCTGGTTTTTATTAGTTATTTGATGTTATAAAAACAGGGTAAAATGTCATGATTGACAGCTGGGAATGACTCGTGATTGGTCGACAGAAGACCGCTGTCCGTATCCCGTTTGAAACCAAAAGTCCACGTTGACTTGTTTACGTATGTAACCTAAATTTACGTAAAAAAAAAACATACTTATTTTAAACCAAACCATCATGTTTTCCTGAACCGAACCAAGTAGTTTAGTTTGAATTCAATACAGTGACTGTGTATTCTTAAAATGTTTCAGTATCATGGGGAGCATCTCTCTCTCTCACCCAGCCAAAACTCTCCACTCAGACTTCCAAATCCTTTGGTGTAGTCCTTCCACCCTCTGAAGAAATCCACCGAGCCATCCTTCCTCCTCTGGAAGACCTGCAGACAGGAAACACACGGACCAGGTTTCTCACAGGAAAAGCTCAATATAACCTGAGACTGAGACTACAGGCTGGGGAACATTTCTCCTCAGCAGTGGTGGAGGAAGATTTCAATAATAATACCACACCAGGGCTGTAGTCAAGACCAACTTCATCCAGACTAGATTCATGACTAGGTCCAGTCAAGACCAAGTCCTAAGGCAGTCGAGACCAAGTCAAGTCCAAGGGCAGTCAATTCCAAGCCAAGTCCAAAGATAGTCAAGACCAAGTCAAGAACAAGTCCAAAGGCATTCAAGTCCAAGTCTAGAGGTAGTCGAGACCAAGTCAAGTCCAAGTCCAAAGGCAGTTTAGTCCAAGTCCAAAGGCAGTCGAGTCCAAGTCTAGAGGTAGTCGAGACCAAGTCAAGTCCAAGTCCAAAGGCAGTTTAGTCCAAGTCCAAAGGCAGTCAAGTCCAAGTCTAGAGGTAGTCGAGACCAAGTCAAATCCAAAGACAGTCTAGTCCAAGTCCAAAGGCAGTCTAGTCCAAGTCCAAGGGCACCCGGGTCCAAGTCCAGAAGCAGTCTAGTCCAAGTCTAGAGGTAGTTGAGACCAAGTCAAGTCCAAAGACAGTCTAGTCCAAGTCCAAAGGCAGTCGAGTCCAAGTCTAGAGGTAGTCGAGACCAAGTCAAGTCCAAGTCCAAAGGCAGTTTAGTCCAAGTCCAAAGGCAGTCAAGTCCAAGTCTAGAGGTAGTCGAGACCAAGTCAAATCCAAAGACAGTCTAGTCCAAGTCCAAAGGCAGTCTAGTCCAAGTCCAAGGGCAGCCGGGTCCAAGTCCAGAAGCAGTCTAGTCCAAGTCTAGAGGTAGTTGAGACCAAGTCAAGTCCAAAGACAGTCTAGTCCAAGTCCAAAGGCAGTCGAGTCCAAGTCTAGAGGTAGTCGAGACCAAGTCAAGTCCAAGTCCAAAGGCAGTTTAGTCCAAGTCTAGAGGTAGTCGAGACCAAGTCAAATCCAAAGACAGTCTAGTCCAAGTCCAAAGGCAGTCTAGTCCAAGTCCAAGGGCAGCCGGGTCCAAGTCCAGAAGCAGTCTAGTCCAAGTCTAGAGGTAGTTGAGACCAAGTCAAGTCCAAAGACAGTCTAGTCCAAGTCCAAAGGCAGCCGAGTCCAAGTCCAAGTCTAGAGGTAGTCGAGACCAAGTCAAGTCCAAAGACAGTCTAGTCCAAGTCCAAAGGCAGCCGAGTCCAAGTCCAAGTCTAGAGGTAGTCGAGACCAAATCAAGTCCAAGTCCAAAGGCAGTCAAGTCCAAGTCCAGAGGTAGTCGAGACCAAGTCAAGTCCAAAGACAGTCGAGCCAAAGTCACGCTCCTTCTCTTCAGTCACTCTCTAGCTCACTATACCACATACCTTTCTCGCAGGCGCTTGTTGAGCCTCCGTCTAATATTCTGCCGTTTCGACCAGTTGACAATTTGTAACTGACTTCACCAGCTTACTTTGCGATAGGCTGTTTAAACCAGCCTAAAGCCAGTCTCAGCTCAACTAAAGCCTGCTGAGTCGCAGCGACACCATCAGCCTGCTTGAATCGAGCTCAGGGGCAGGCTGGTTCAGGCTGGTTCAGGCCGGTTCAGGCCGATTCAGGCCGCTGAAACTTTCAGAAACGGTTACGTCTCGTTTCGAATCTTTGGTCTGAACTGGGCTTAATAAGCGAACTGGCTGAGTGATGTCACCGTACCGTCCAGCCTCCTCCGTCCGTCTCCATGTCGCAGTAAACCATCATCGGCGTCCCGAGTTTCCCCTGAGGGAAGATCTCCATCTCGCCGGACGTCCTGATGCCGTTCAGCAGCTCCTGGGAGCAGTCGGAGGGGAAGGGGAACTTCAGGGTGCCTGAGGAGAGGAACACAATGTAACCGAGTACATTTACCCCACCACCAAAACTATTTCTTATCAGAAATATATTTTTTTTAATCTTCAGACAGAAGGTACAGGTTACCAAACTGCAAGCTTAACAGGTAAAGTATAAATTCTCATTTGTGCTTTCAATAAAATTAACGAATAATAAGAGATAAGATGTGTGTGTGTATTGGCTACAATGGTACTTACCATTATGGTTATAGGATGTGCAATGCCTGATAGGGTACTGGTGCAACAGTTGTATATATATATATGCTATGTTATATTTGATATGGTATTATGTAATTGGGCATTGTGCAATACAGAACTATTTGACCACAGCATGAGTTAACGGGAAATGTGCAATCATTATCAAAATGAATACAATACGAGGGGGAGGATGTGTTGTAGGTTCTCTTCTGTTCTTCTGTGATTATGAGGAAAGGTTGGCAGGGGGTGAGGGGGTATTGTGTGAGGTTTATTAGATGTTCATTGAAGCACTGGATGAGATAATGTATGATTATGTTTCTATGTAGGTTAACTGTATGTTTATTGCGTGTTTATGCGCGGTGTCGCCATTTTGTTTCTCTCGAATGCCCAAGATGAATTTCTCCTATAGGAGACAATAAAAGGCTTATCTTATCTTAATACATAGAGCTATTTTAATATGGAATAATCTCCCAGGTAACATAAGTTTTATCAAAGGAAAGCCAAGTTTTAAAAAGAAATTTAAATATCACCTATCACCATTTATTATTATTTTTTTTTAATCGTACTTTCCTTTTGTTGTAATAAATATTTTTTTATTTTCTTTGGCTGCGTTCGAAATCCCAAACTAACTAACTAAACTATGCTATCTAGATGCTAAAACAGTATGTGAGATGTTTTAGTATGTCCGAAACCTTGGTATGAAACCAATAGTACGCGAATTGCAGACTATTTTCGGTAAAATATTACAGTATGCAATACTGGAAACTACGTCGGCATAAATATCCCACAATGCAATGCGGTAGTAACGACAACGTTCATGACAGACAAACGGACATAAACCAAGGAACTCCGTGATGTCAATAACGCTCTAATTTACATTTCTACATATTTAAACG
>NC_050188.1:13135553-13155553 GCF_008315115.2 Sander lucioperca | reverse complement strand
TGCCGACAGTCGGCCGTCGGGTTGGTGTGTCAGGGCCTTAAGGCAGACATTAGGTGCACAAATAGCGTGCAAATTGATAAAAAAAGGATTTTGATCGAATGCAGTGAACCTTACCCCCCCTTACGGCAGGGTTCAACGTTAAGGGTGTAAGTAAAGTAAAACACCACAACAGGTAAGTACATTTAACAACCCAGTTGCTTGTTTGGGCATCATTGTATCATAATCAATTGATTTGAAAGTGTTGTTGGCCAATCAAGAATTGAGTTGGAGCTTGATGCTTTTGACATTTTTTTTATACTTTTGATAATTTCAACGTTTTTTGTGACGTTTTTGTTTACATTGTTTAAAGCTATAGTGCGTAGTTTCTGTCGCCCCCATGAGGAATTCTAAGTAATGACAACAACACTGTCTGTGCATGGTCCACATGATACAAGCCTTCCGTGATTGTGCACCGCTGCCCCCCCCTCCTCCTCGACACAGTTGCTAGTAGCCAAGGAGGACACGGACGCCACCATCTTCTGAACATAGTCATACTGAGAAATACAGAGGGAGTTGTGTGGAGCCGTTAGTCTTAATTAGCTTTGTAGCAACTCATTTGACAACGGCTAGAACGTAACGGACGTTCACTAATATAAAATAGTAATGCTTCAAGCTTTTTGACATTTTTGTAAACTATTTTTGTTTTACGTTTTTCATTGGAATTTTTTTTGTGTAAAGGGCTAATAAAGAATAGACTACTACAGCTGAGATTAAAATAAAATCCTTTTGATAAAACGTGGATGTGAGTTCTCACCGTCGTCTGTGTGGGTGTAGGTGACCTTAAAACCACTGATGGGAGTCTTGGGTTTGGTCCATGACACCGTCAGAGAGTTTTCTGTCACCGCGCTGAAGGCAATGTCGGTTGGAGGTTCCGGGCCTGAACGGTATGAAGAATATACCGTGAGAGAGGTGTATGAAAGCGAGGGACGGAAAGGAGGGAAGGGAATAAAGAAGAAGGGAATAAAAGAAAAGGGGGGAAACATAAAACTAAAACAGGAGGAAAATAAGATGAAATAAAAGGAAAGAGTCGTAGTAAAGAAGCTAAAAAGGAATAACTTTGGACAGATAGTTTCGTGAAAAGATGAGCAAAGTGGCCACTTAAAGAGTGAAAACAGTGTTCACATTATTATTTATTCATCCACACATTTGCTATTAGTGCTCAGGTGAGTTTATGTGTATATATGTACAGTGCAAACATATATACAGTATACAAGTCATATACAGACGTACAGTAATTCATTATAACAATCGAATGCAGACGGTGGATCCTGGACAGCAGCAAAGGAAAGAAAGATGATGTGTAATAGTTAGCCGGTCGCTCAAACCTGAAAATAAAAAAAAAAGCATGGTGGCGAGAGTGAAGGATGTCCGAACAAAGGAAGAAAAGTTCCACAGGATGAATGAAAACAAATACATTCAGATATTAATTCAACACAGAAGACTTGAGGCGTTGGAAAACTATTTTGTGGAGATATTTGTGAATGATTTTCCAGGTGAAAACTACAAGAAGGGCTGAAATACATCCCTCTGTTAATATCTTAAAGGTCCCATATTATGCTCATTTTCAGGTTCATTCTTGTATTTGGGTTTTCTACTAGAACAGGAGGGTCAAACTCAACTTCTCTAAGGGCCACACTGGAAAAAGAGAATCACATCGAGGGCCAGACATGTAGTTTATTGACATGCTTTGATTTCATCGTGAAAGTGAAATATGCCAAGAATGTCGGAAAAAGTGACAAAAATGTTGAAAATAGCACCAGAAATGTCAGAAAAAAAGTGTTAAATTATTTCGTAAAAAAGGGCAAAAAAAGGTCGAAAAAAATCCCCAAAACATCTAAAAAAAGCATCAATTACGTTGAAAAAAGCCCCAAACATTTCAGGAAATAGCGCCAAAAACGTCGATAAAAGCACCAAGACTGTCGGAAGAAGCTACAAAAACTAGGTGGGCGAACATTTACTGTGAACCTAAACTGATATGCGTGCCGGATCAAAGTTTGCGACGGGCTGGATTTGGCCAGCAGGCCTTGAGTTTGACACGTACCTGAACATTGGTGCATGATTAAATGTTCAATAAACTTCTCAATCTGTCTGTCTGAATATACCTGTATGAATGTATGTAGGTATACACTGTCTGAAACGCTCCGTTTTTAGCGCCTGTCTCTTTAATTAAGTCCCCCTCCAGAAAAAGCCCTGCTCTGATTGGTCAGCGTTTCTAGGTCGACCGCATCTGCACCAGGCCCCCAGGACGTGTGCCGGGCTTTAAAGCAATTTGAACATAGCAGCCAAAATGGTGGAATTGCAATGTCACGTGATATCCTCTGGCTCAAAAAATACTTTTCCCCCACAGACTCACATGACGTCTGTAATCAGTGGATACATTTTGTCGAGCGTCACAACCCCCACGAAATGACTAATTTCACTATTAGAATTTGATCCATTGGGTCCAAAACATTTGGAAAGCCCGGAAGAGCCGCGTGATCAAATCATTTAATCCACATTCAAGTTTGCGGAGTGCTAAAACCAAAAAGTCCACCAAACCACACGACGATATTGGCCGTTTGTTCCTACCTTCTAATACGACCCACAGGAACCTTTTTTATAAAATAACGCTCCAAGCGGTCACGGAAATACGACCTGCAGTTTAGTTATGTTTAGGCGCCAAATCTACTTGGTTAAGTTTAGAAAAATCACGGAAGACTTGTATCATGTGGACGCGCCGACAGTTTTGTTGTCATCACTTAGAATTCCTCATGGGGGCGACAGAAACTACGCCCTGTAGCTTTAAGTAAAAAAACAACTTGCCTTTAACTTTAAGTTTTCAGACCCATCCACCACCCCAATCCCAAAGCTTTACATGGACATTTATAAAGTATGAAGCTGCTTGAACAAACGTCTTGGCGCGTTTTTCGCGGGAGGACAGTGTCGCTAAACTGGAAGTATCTGGCTCAGTCGCTGTTAATGACTTTGTAGCGGCACTTTCTACCTATATATATAGTATACCGTAGTCCTGACGGCTCGTTTAAAGGCACAGTTTGTGAATATGGGGCTGTGTACATTTCTCTGTGGATTGAGCGTTTTGATCCTTTCACAGTATTTCCACCTGCTTTATAATAAAAAAGACAAGTAAATCTTACTTTTTACAATATGGGACCTTTAAAAATTGTGCTACATTTACACATTTGTATTACAAAGAAGAACTAGACTCTTCTTTGTAATACAATCTGATCCGGTAAAGTTAGATACAAACTGTTAATCTTGTTTTTTTGACACCCAAACCTGTTGAATTTTAAAATATCTACATTTAAGTTTGATATGTTCTTTTCTTTTCATAGGATTAAAACTTGAATGCAAGAGGTGAAGACGTACAGAGACCAGCCGTGGTCTTACCCGGGTTTGGGTGAGAGGTGAAGGGGTGTCAGTGAAGCTGGCTGTTAGCTTACCCTGAATGAGAGAAAACCAGAGCAGCAGTGAATGAATTGTGTTATGTTGTTACTGTTGAACTCTCACTTGATGTCAACTCAGGTAAAAAAAACTGTCCCTAAAGAGACACTGGATATAGTTCCCAGTTTTCTGCCATTCTGGAGTCCGGTAAAGTCATTTATCAATGTTTACATGCATGCATTATTCCAAATATGACCAATATTCCCAATTTGATACAGGTCATGTAAACAGCATATTTCGTTTGGATATCCCGAATAAGGCTTTTTTTCTGGGTATAGCATTTTCTGAGTAAGACGTGGGATATGCCGGTATATTATTCTGTTTTTAGAAGCATTCTTTGGACATGTGTACAGCGCATTCAGAATCTGCGTCTCAATCAGGATTTTTACTGCAGTTTGTGATATTTTACTGTTTACGGATACGGTAGCATTATAATGGATCCCACGTAACTTCTAGGCAAGTCCCACCCTACAAAGCAGCTCGATTGGTTGGGGTTTGGCATTGACATCGAGTGGTTAAGGTTAGGATAGCCGATTGGTCAAGGGACCTGAACAAATCGGGTTACGTTATCTCGCGTAAGCGTGGACGCCTGGTCAAGGGTAGTGTGTGAATGCTATTGAAGGGCGGGTCTTGCCTAGAAGTTGCATGGGCTCGATAATAACGCCTTACGGTCAGCTCTGTGCGTTGCTATGGTTGTTGTACACAAACCAACCAGCCAACAGTTTGCAGGGCTGTGGTAGAGATGCATGGCCAAAAGAAGAGCCCACATCTCTGGTCGGAAGGAGAAACACACCACCTACTTGTATTTGCCTATATAAAAGAGCTGCACACTATTGTTTTGCAAATGTTTTTACAAAAGTAACAAAATAAACAAAGTAACTAAAAGATGTCTTCAGCTTAATACATTTGACTTACTGCAGCTAGCACTTACTCACATACAAATCAACTTCTGCTTAGAACGGTGTAGAATTTACTGACGTAAAGGATCGCAGTAAGGGGGACTGCTGATTCCTGATCAGTTAAAAGAATGCCCACATCGGCTCCGATCCGATCGGGACATCCCTTCTTTTAAACATTATGAAAGACTTGGATATCAACAGGTTTTTGGATATGCACAAACATCGCAACGCCGACGTTTTCAAAAGGTGGTTGAAGGAATGAAAGTCCAACAAGTCCACCACCGCTGGAAAACTTTGAAAAAATCCTGTTTTGCTGGGCTGAATATGTAAACAGGAATATTAGAAGGAATATTCACTTACATTAGCCATGTAGCCAGCTTAGTCGGAATATTTCTTTTTCCGAATAAGAGCAAAAACCGGAATATTATGTGCATGTATGTCAGTGTGGCTTGTAGTTGTTTGTGCGTTTGCTGCCAACATTTTGTTTGCAAGCTAACAAAGTTAGCCAACATGCTTATTAAAGAAACATTTGCCAATGTTAACCTGCAACTACAAGCCACAACAAGCTAGCTAGTGCACAAGTTAGTTAGCCAACAATGTGACAAACTGTGAATGCACATCTGAGGTTTGACATCAAATAACAGTGTGTGTGTTATGGTTGAGAGAGTCTTGATAATTATTATAATGCTAATTCATGAATATTTCTAATATATATTCATGGAAGCTGACGAAAGAGTGCACAAACACAGGATTAACACAAAACACAATAGACAATTTGGACATTAGGATCCACTGAAAAACAAAACATGTTACGTCAATACTGAACAGGGATTAAATAAGAAATACATGGGGCGAAACTGTAATTCGAGAGCTTACAGTTTTCAAGAGCACCTCTTGAAATGAACATGTAGGAAGCATTTAGTTGGTGCGCAAACATTTACAGTCATACGTAACACAAGTGACAATTAGTTAACAAATGAATTTTAAAGACGTGTGGCGCAGTACAGACATAAGATGTGTGCTTGAGCAGTTTTTTATTCAAAGCTGATGGTGCGAGTTGAAAGAAGCAAGTTTTCTGTAGAGGACTTCAACATTGACATGAATGTTGTAGCATTCATTGTGCAGTAGTAATTAACGTTGTTTTACTGTCACAATGGCTGGTACCTGTACTGATGACAAGCTTGTGCAGTCTGGACAGAAGGCCAGGACCCTTTCCAAGCAAAGTCACGGTGTACTCGGTCTGAGGAGGCAGATTCTCAAACTGGAAAGAGCGAGCTGAACCAGAAATAACTTTTTTGAAGGTGTTGTCACTTCCTTTTACAGGTTTGGCTTTTGTGCCGCTTTGGATCCTCGGAACTTGTATAGAGACACTTTCAGGTACTTTATTTTCATCTTCACTGCTTCCATTTTCTGAATGTCTTTCTTTGGTTGGTTGATGCGTAACTTCCTCCTCTTCATTGCCACCCTCTTTCCTTGAATCTTCTTGATCTTTTGCCTCTTTCCTTGAGTCTTCTTGTTCTTTTTCTTGATCTTTCTTGCTGTCCTGCTTTGGGCCTTCATCTTTCCCAATGTCTTTGCTTGTCACAACAAAGTTTTTGTACTTGTCTTTGGGTGAATCCCATACGAGTGTAAATCCATCTGATGTCCGGTTTGTCACTCCCACATAGTCAAGAGGTTCCCTTGTGACTACGGAAGAAGGAACATCTGATGCTGTCTGAGGTTCGGAATCAATACTCTCAGTTTTACTATCAAACAAACTTTCTGCAATATTATTTGTTTTTTCCTCTCTCCTTTTGCTCCCACCGTTGTAGTGTCTTATCTGGGTGGGACTCTGTGCGGTCATACTTCTTGTTGGTGTGTGTGGTTGTCTCTTTGGAAGTGTGACTGGTCTTGGGGCTCCATGTCTTGAATCAGACAAAGTTTGTTTGAGAGTTGGTCTACCTCGACTTGTAGCTCCGGTATTTTTGCCAGTATTGACTCTATCTTTATGGGTGTCAGAGTCAGAGTTTGAATCTAGGGTACTGGTTTCTTCTTCACCAGATCTGGTAGTTTGGATTGGAGCACTGTCCCCCTCTTCTAATTTGTTAGTCTGTGGTGTGATGGCAGTGTCTTGGCCATCCATCTTTGAAGTGTCTTGCTCTCCTGATTGTCTAATTTGGACTCCTTGGGTAGGCATGGGGGCATCCTGCCCTCCTGATTGGTCATCTGTGATTTCAAGGGTACTATCCTTTTCTAAATGGCTAATTTGACTTCCAACAGTAATGCCTCCAGTTAGCTTTCTGGCTGGGAAAGGCTTGCGCATGGGACCTCTAAGTGGATGTTGAGGTGGTCTTAGGTTTGTACGGGTTTTGTTTTGGGAACGTCCATCAGACAGCTGCGGCCGACGGAAATAACTCCCCTTTGACCCAATAGCTTTGGTGGGTGGGCGATGGGTGGAAAGCGCTTCACTTCCTCTGAGGGTCTGATTGAACATAGCGGACATGCTTGTCACAACTCTGTCTTCATTCTCCCCTTCTTTTGGCCCTGTACCTTCAGCTGAATAGGATTCTTTGGCAACAGGAGAAGATAAAGTGGCTGGCAATTCAGTGGAAGATACATGCTCTCTCCTTGTTTCTGATGCAGGATTCAAAGGTCGAGAGGGGGGAGGCAGCGGCCTCAAATTTGGACGGGTCTTGTTCTGTAGTGGTCCAAAGTTTTGACGATGCAGGTATCCCGACTTTGGAGGAAGACGGCGAACTGGGACTCGTCCTCTTTCTGTTGGCATCTTTTCCTGGTTTTGTTCAACTCCAGAGGATGAAGGTTTAGTTGCGCCATCTTTGTCTCCACTCGTATCCCTCATGGATGCATTTACATCAACTGAGAAGGAGTCCTCTAAATCAGATGAAGACGGTGAAGACGACAGTTCATTTGTAGATGTAGGAATGGTCTCCGTCTCTCTTCTAGGGATGAGGTTCAAACGAGGAGTTGAATGGTGAGGAAGTCTCAAATTTAGACGGGTTTTGTTCTGAAATGATCCAAAGTTTGGGCGTGGGCGACGTACATATCCATGTTTCGCAGGTGTGCGCTGGAAAAAAGGTAAGCCACCTTTTCCTGAGGACGTTAGTTTTCTGTCTTCAGGTGATTTAACGTCAGTCACACTTTTGCTGTTATCGACATCTGGTTCATTGCTTTCAACTGAACCTGATTTATCTGAGCTGGAAAGGGATGATGATGATGGAGGGGACGGTAAAGAAGAGGGTGATGCCATTAACAATGTTAGTGATGATGATGGCGCTGTTGATGAAGATGGAGCAAGTGAAGGTGATGCTAAAGAAGATGGGGATGATGGCACTGAGGAGGATGGCGGTGTAGCTGATGAAGGTGATAAAGATGATGATGATGACTGTGATGATGATCGTAAGGTTGGTGAGGACGATGACCAGGAAAAGGATGGTGGCAATGGCTTGAGTCCACTTACAATCTGCTTCCTCACTGTTTCTGCATCAAAAGAAAGGTTTGATGGTTCGGACAGGTGAACAGAAAATGTCTTGATATTCAAACCGTCAAAAGTGTCCTTCAGTAGTTTGTGTAAAGGACCTGGTGTGTAGTCGAGGTCCGTCTCTGCAGATGAGGGTTTCAAATCATCGGTTTCGGAGGAACCTTGATCTGAACCCGCTGTCTTTCTTACCAGCACTGTTCCATCCCCTTTACACCCGCTGCCTCTGCCCTGATGGGGTAATCTGATGTGCGTCACTTTAACTTTATTCATACATTTCTTCTCTTGGCTTTGAACAGTCGCAGTTGGCTCTGGAGACACTGGAGCAGTGTCGTATTCTTGGCCTGCCATGCCAACATCTGGTTGCTTTTTGGACTCGACGGCAACACTTGGTTCCTCGGAGCTACTTTGTCTGTCTGTATCTGAATCAGTCCCTGACATTATAGCTGGATTCTTGTCATCCCTCCTCTTGGTGCTTGATGCGTCTACACTCGGATCTCTCACATGCAAAGCTATTGTCCTGTCTTCGATGGTGGGGACATTTAGTTTAGGTTTTTTGGGTAATATTTGTTCTTTTTTCTTCTGCCCCACTGGGGGCTTTCTCAAAGATCCTTGGCCAACGTTTCTCCACCCAGGCACAACTCTGGTTGTGTTGAAACGGAAAGGGCCATTTGGAGTTCTGTACAATGTGGGCCTTTCAGCAACTTTGGTCTTGGTGCCATTCATTGCCATCTTTCTGACCAGAGGTTTAGTTCTTGCAGTCACAGAGGTTTTGGAGTCTCTGTTCGGTCCATCGGAATCTCCGACTTTTACAGAGTCAGCTTCGCTCCCATCCTCCCTCCTCCTCTGTTGGTCAAAGACTTGAACTTCAAGCGATGGTTTAAACTCTTGGTCTCCGTCGCCAACATTTTGTCCAGGTGCTAGAGTGACCTGCATGGTTAAAGGTGCCATGGTAACCCTTGGTAGCATCTTCCCTAAAGATGTGACGGGAGTGAGCATTTGGATTCAATGTTAAATTCATCATATGGTGCTGTTGTTAATAATCCAGAAGAGCTCAGGTCTAATAAAAGGAAGAAAAGCAGTATTAATATTCAATATGATACTTCTCAGGAAACCTGATAAACAGTAGATTGTCAGTTATTATGCAAGAACAAACAACTCAGGCCAGTGGGATCCGTGTAGAACCTGCAAGGAGAAAATTGAAATATAATTCATGTTAAGCCTGGAGAGAGGAATTCAACATCATGTTTGTGTCACTGTTGAGAGGGAATTATCATGACCGAGTTCAGGAAAACGGAGCAGTTTGAGGTACATTTTCTTCTGAAACCCATTATTTTTGCTACTGTAGGCTTGAGGCTGCACCTTGCACCTGCACCATTCATTACCCTTCTGCTGTGACATTTCTCTGCAGTGTAATGTGTTTTAAATGATGTGTTCTATTGAATAATGAGGTGTCTGGACACAGCTGAAGCAAGTCAGTTCTCCCCGGAATACAATCTGGAAGAGAAACATTATATGTAAAGTCAAAGTATCCGTGAATGTAGCTTGCTTTGGAGATTTTTTTTTTTTTTAATCTTGAAAAGGCATTGTACCAAGCTTAAAAAAAAGCATTGACTTCAATAGTTCAGATAAACTTTGTTCCTACTCACCTGGAGTAGCTTGAGTGGTTGCCGGTTCGCTCCGACTCGTGCCCTTCTCCGCCACCAGCGTGATGTCATACAAACGCCCCGCCACGAGCTGCTGGATGTGGGCGGAGTCTTGGCTAGCTGGGACCGTCATTTCTTGACTCTTCCCTGCTCCGTCGTTGGGCGTGACGATCAAACGATACCTGTCAATCTCACCCTGGGACTGCTCCCATTGGACCACCGCAGACGTCGAGGTCGTCTTGACGACTTGAAGGTTGGCGGGACCAGAGATGACTAAAGAAGAAGATGAAGAAGAAATAATACAATTTGAAGTTTTTACAGTCTCTATTCTGCCAGTTAACATGTAGCTATGGGAGTTGTCGTGATCAAAGAAGGTATATTTTCAGGATAAAGCCTGACATCCTGCGTGTCCCTTCACTACGGGAAACAACAACAACCTTCAAACTAGCAAGCTACACGCTGAAAATGCTTGGTTCTTTCAGGGAATGATTGTAAAGATTTACAAAGAATATGTTTAGGGCATTTCCCCTCTAACTGGGACGATTTGGGACCGATTGGTGGGATTGCTGTGGACAAAGTACACACGGAGATACACTGGTAAGAGCCAATGAGGTTTAACCATGTATCAGCTAATTTAAATAGCTTACGTTACTGTATTGTCTGACCAGTTAACTTCATTTAATATTGTATGTGGCGTTTTCTTTTGCGGTGTGCAAATGTTCCACCAAAACAAGTTCCTTCCTGAGACTATTTAGCAGAGCCACCGTCACTGCGTCTGGAGCTCAGCGCCGCCCAAGACCATTGTGATTGGTTTAAAGAAATACAAACAACCCAGGGCATTTTTGCACCTATCCCTGAATGTATCTGTGGTGTAGCCAGCGCTTATTCCACGCAGGAAAGTAGGTACATAAACCTTAAACTTACCCTGCAGACTTGGCTTTACTTTCCTAAACACACTCCTGCAGGGCTTCCTGTTTGAAGCTTCCCTGCAGCTGCCACAGATTACATCTTTCACAGGAAAGGCAGCGACAGGGTAATGTTTAAACTCTCTCTGCCAGTTTGGTGATTTGAGACGCTCACATCGGCCAAAATGTTGGTCAGAAGCTCCGTTTTCTAACCAGAAAATGTAGCTGTAAGCATTACTGTCAACTGCAATATATTCATGATTTCAGTTCCTGCCATATTTGACGAATGGGGCTTTTTACAATGCACATATTGTGACCAATGTTCTTGTATTGAGGTTGTTGCGTACATTTTGTACTATCTATCAATATCCTTCATTTAGAAATTATATATTACTTTCTATTTTCCTGGTAACTCTCCTCTGAAAATACATTATTACTGGAAACAAGTTAAGGTAACATTGTAAGATAAATAAAGACATAAATGACACTGACCTCAAGATAATAAATGTTACTAAAAAGGTCATAAAAACATACACAGGAATATATTCTAACCCTTGTTATTTGGGTCATCCAGGTGTTTTAAGACAATTTTTATGTCTGCTATATTTGCCTTTGGGTCATCCAGGTGTTTTAAAACTATTTTTATGTCTGCTACAATTGCCTTTTTTTTAGAAGAAGAAAACAGAATCATATGTGTAACTGTTTTAATTTAATAAAGGACATATAAACATAGACAACTCACGGGTCATGAATTCAGCGGAGGTCTTGGCTCCCCTCTTGCCGCCGATCTCTCCGGTGATGCTGGCGGTGTAATCCTGACCGGCTGCCAGGCCCGTCTGCGTGAAGGTGGTCAGGCTGCCCTCCACCTGCACACTTATCTGCTGGTCACTCTCCTTCTGTTCGGGCCAGACACAAAAAAAACAAACAGATGAGAGTCAGTACAAATCTGAAAGAATGAATCGCTCTTTGAAGTCCACTGACTTAACGCTGGTAAGACGTAGACCGAGGTGTGCAGGGGCTCTGCAGCTTTGTGATACCAACGCTGCGAAAACATCTGTCATGAAAAATTCTTTATTCTGGTGGTGAATGGGTCAAAACAAACACAGGACTTTCACCAAGGAGACCAGGGTTCGTGTCCTGTTTGAAAATAAAAGTAAACAGCAAGTCTTTACAGAACAAACGGAGCTACGCCACATTCTGCGTCATGTTTGTACGGTGGCCGAGACGGTTTCATACAAATGCAAAAGCCACAACAGAAGTTTGCTTTTTAGCTACAACGGAAGTGAATGTCTACCGAGCCCGGTGTAGCTTTTGTATTTGTGTTGTAGCGCTTATATTTGTGTTGTAGCTTGTGCATTTGTGTTGTGGCTTTTGTATTTGTGTTGTAGCTTTTGCATTTGTGTTGTAGCGTTTGCATTTGTGTTGTAGCTTTTGCATTTGTGTTGTAGCGTTTGCATTTCTGTTGTAGCTTTTGCATTTGACTTGAAGCGTTTGTATTTGTGTTGTGGCTTTTGTATTTGTGTTGTAGCTTGTGCATTTGTGTTGTAGCGTTTGCATTTGTGTTGTAGCTTTTGTATTTGTGTTGTAGCTTGTGCATTTGTGTTGTAGCGTTTGCATTTGTGTTGTAGCTTTTGCATTTGTGTTGTAGCGTTTGCATTTGTGTTGTAGCTTTTGCATTTGACTTGAAGCGTTTGTATTTGTGTTGTGGCTTTTGTATTTGTGTTGAACTGTCTTGGTGTGTAGCCCGAAGTGAAGTGACGTCTGATTTTAACTCAAACCACGATTTTCTAAACTTAACTAAGTCGTTTTGGTGTCTAAACCCAACCAAACTGCAACCGTTTCACAATGTTAACGGCATGTTTGAAACCGCGACCGTTATGTTCTCTGGTTTAGATATGAGGAAAATGCCCCTGTGGGTCGTATTAGAGGGGAGGAACAAACAACATCTACCGAGCCCGGTGTAGCTTTTGCATTTGTCTTGTAGCTTTTGCGTTTATGTTGTAGCATTTGTATTTGTCTTGTAGCGTTTGTATTTGTGTTGTAGCGTTTGCATTTGTCTTGTAGCGTTTGCATTTGTGTTGTAGCTTTTGTGTTTGTGTTGTAGCATTTGTATTTGTGTTGTGGCTTTTGCGTTTGTGTTGTAGCATTTGTATTTGTCTTGTAGCGTTTGTATTTGTGTTGTAGCGTTTGCATTTGTCTTGTAATGTTTGCATTTGTGTTGTGGCTTTTGTGTTTGTGTTGTAGCATTTGCATTTGTGTTGTGGCTTTTGCGTTTGTGTTGTAGCATTTGTATTTGTCTTGTAGCGTTTGTATTTGTCTTGTAGCGTTTGTATTTGTGTTGTAGCGTTTGCATTTGTCTTGTAGCGTTTGCATTTGTGTTGTGGCTTTTGTATTTGTGTTGTAGCATTTGTATTTGTGTTGTGGCTTTCGTATGACTTGTTGCCTGAGTCTGGACAGACAGGATGTAAACTGCAACGTGACTGGTTGGCAGAGGCACACAGCTGTGAGACCGTAATTAGTTTCTGTAAAGCACTTTGTAACCTTGTTAAGAAAAGTGCTATATAAATAAAGTTTATTATTATTAATATTCTTTTAAGACTTACAAAAAGGCCTGTTTCTGGGCTTTTCTGCATAATTAAAAACATGTTTTTTTCTACCGTCTAATTAGAAAACTAAATATTCTATAAATGATTCTTGTATCTCTGATTATTGCTGTGTTGTTGGACTCTGTCGTCATCAGCCAATGTAAATTATTCACATCTTTCAGTTAGGATCATTTCCACAAAGTCCCTTATTATTCAATTTATTTGTCGGAAAGCCCTGAAACTTCCCATGAATTAAAAGCTTACTCACCAGTTACTGAACTGGGAGCGCTGGGCTGGCTGGCGTCTCTAATGAATGGAGACCGTGTTGTAAAGCTAATGAAGCACAGCTGGTTGCCACGCTGGTTGCCTGGCGATGGAACCTCAGAGGTCGACCTGGATCAGTGTCCTCGTGTCAAAAAAACGCTTTTCATCCATTTCCATATGAATGAGGGTGACATCATTAAAACTTAGACTCCAATAAATTCACAATATGCTTTGAAACAAGGAGAAGCACTGTGGCGTCTCTGCGTTCAGGGACCGTGGTTCGTTCTGGACACGAGGAGGTCTAACCGGACGACTTAATTACTCCCAGTGGTTGTTGATATGGAATTTGGGGGAATGGGAATAACTGGAATTGTTGGGTCTTTGTAAATTATAGTGTGATCTAGACGTTCCCCCATACAAAAACAACTACGGTCAGAAATCCTTTTTCTATATTTACACCAAAATTTGGAATGACATTCCCCATCACATTCAAACACTATCATCCATCACATATTTCAAAAAGTCATATAAACTGTTTCTTCTTGATAGTCATACTTGCACACACTGATTGTTCATGTATTGTTTTTAGTCTTGTTTTTCCGTATGTAATGTTTTATTTGTTTGTATCTGTCTAATCAATAATAATGTCCTGTATAAATGTACCGAAATTGCGTTCATTGTTCTATGTTGCTGCAGAACAGGAAGCTGCTGTAAACAAGTTTTTAAACTGAGTCAGGCCCGTTTATTGTAACTTAATTGTTGCTTTAAAATTTTCCTGTATAATAAATGAAATTACATTAAATTACATTTAGCTGACGCTTTTATCCAAAGCGACTTACAATTGCTATATTGGGGTTAAGTGTCTTGCTCAAGGACACATTGGCTGATGTATCACAGTGGGATTCGAACCCGGGTCTCCCACACCAAAGGCACATGCCATCACCACCTCATTAGATTACTTTCACTCAGGCTGTAGGAAGGAGGTTGGGGTGGATGTCTGGGGTCCTCAAACACAGGGCTTTCAAGCCAGGAAACAGGTGTTCGTGTCCCGGAAGAAGTTAAGGGGAAAACACAAAACTGTCACCCAGGAAACGGGTGTTCATGTCCCAAACAACAATATTTGGTAACACATGAACCCTAACTCTAACTCATTATTATTATTATTTTCCGTCACATGTTTAAAACGGCCAGCAGTAGACGTAGAATAGAAGTTTTTTCCCCCATCTCATTTTTCTTAGGGTCCAATGACTGTTCAGTTATGTTTAAAAAGAAAAATAATGTCAAAAAGGAAATGTCAAGATCGATTTTAAGAGTCATCTGAGAACAATAAATATTTGTCGGATGTAAACGTTGTTCATCGAACTTCTTAAACATAAAACATCTATTATCAGCCAGATGTTCTCCTCTTTCCTTCTTTCTTTCTTTCCTTTCTTCGCTCTTTCTCTTCTCTTCATTCCTCAGAGACAAATCTTCCCTCCCTGTTGACGATCCCATCTCACATCAGCTGTTGTTGTTGTGACACTCTGTTGTAGTTTATCTGTTGTTCTGGTAAACATCTCTCTCTGTCTCTCTCTCGGTGTCACAGCTGTGGCCCGCTGGTGATGTCATCCCTCTGGCAGCCGCCATGTTTTTGACTGTGTTTACACGCTTCCGTAGCAACAAGCATCTCACATCTGCATCTTTTCCTCTCCGCCTCGCAGCGTTCATTGCATTCACTGACTGCTCGTCTGTTTTCGCTCTGATCCGTTCTGACTGTCTGAGCTTCATCTGTTCTCTTCTATTTGTTCTATTCTCTTTTATTTTGTCTCTCTCTCTCTCTCTCTCTCTCTCTAACTTAAAGGGATAGTTCAGATGTTTTGAAGTGTGCTTGTATGTTGTGTTAGCTACAGTAGATGGCGGTCGGCACGCCCCCAGTTTGGAAAAGCAAAAAAGGCAGTAGTACCAACACGCAAGCTAAGCAATGTCCTGCTGTGGACGGGGGGGCAGCAGCTAAACAGCTAAAAAGCTAACATCTAAAAAACATCTTTAGTTCAGTTTAAGTGGATGCTATATGTAGAATATTTTCAGCGCTTTTGTCAGACAGCCCTTTACGACTGGGCGACGCATTCTCATGAACGGGTTTGTACGATACAGTATGCACACCAATATGTATGATATCCTACGAAACTAGCCGACCGCCAGCTGGTCACGTGGCGCTAGGGTTGGGTACCGAAACGTGGTTCCACTATGGAACTGGTTCCTACGCAACCGGTAGGAATCGGACCGGATTAGAACGCAAATTTCGGTTCCTCATTTCGGTTCCACTTAATGTGTTGACTGAAATATTTTCCCTCTGTCGCTCCGAAACGGACGTAAAAATATCTCACTTTCTCTGTAGTCTACCGTTAGCAAGCTACCGTAAATGTAGGCCACTTTTAAAATGCCATATTTTCCCTCTGGATTCACCGAAACGGACGTAAAAGCCTTTCTTTGATGTAATTTTTCAGTTTTTCAAGAATCGGTTTAGGAATCGGAATCGTTTTAAAAGTACCGGTTCGGCATCGGAATCGTAAAAATCCAAACAATACCCAACCCTACGTAACGCTGGCTACAGAGGTCGGCTACAGAGTGACGCCGTGACGCCGAGCGGAAGTTGCTAGTTGTGTGTAGCTGCAACAGAGCTCCGTCGTATCAGCCGTAGTTGGTAGTTGAGTTTACCTGATAAAAGGTGACGAGGTGGGAGTCGGAGTGCAGAAAGCACGCTGCCGATTGTTTCAGCGGACATTACAGTTAAATTTAGGCGACAAAAAATGAGCGTCCTGCAGCGATGACAGTTAGGGTTAGGGTTAGGGTAAAAAAGGGTTAGGGTTAGGAAAAAGATTGAGGTTTGGATTAAAACACTCCCGAGGAACGAACACGTGTTTCCTGGGTGAAAGTCCTTTTGTTTTCCCTCGGGAAGCAAACTCCGCTCTCTGGCTTGAAAGCGCTTTAATTTATGACCCAAAAACATCCACCCCGACCACATCCCTCCGCGGCCCCTAGCGTTGTTACACAGCAGCACATTATGTGTTTCACATTATGTGTGGATGGTTGATGAGAATAGGCTTGACGGGGAACTGAAGCCATTATCTCTGCTGTCTTCAAAGCCACCAGAGTCTTAGAAGTAAAATTGATGTTTTTGTCAAAGGAGTCTGGTGCGCCGCTTAAAGCTTAAAATCAAGGCCTCGCGACGGGACCACCAGTGATCGGTTCCATTCTTTTCATTCTTTCTCTGGACATGGACTCCAGTCAGCGTTGTTTCTCATCTCTGTGGGTTGGCAAAGAAAATAAATCATCATGAAGTCGTCTTGTTGTTTTCATTACATCCTCTCATTACTTCCTGTCTTATTCCCTCTTCAAGTATCACTTCATCTCTTCCTAAATCCGTCCATCCATCCGTCCGTCCGTCTGTCCTTCCGTCTGTCCATCCATCCATCCATCCATCCATCACGTCTTCTCTTTCCAGTTGTTGGCGGCTGTGGATAATTCCTGGTGTTGTTAGTCCGGTCCAAACCTCTCAGAGTCATAATGAGGCTTAATCCCTCGATGATGTCACCGCGGGGAGATGGATCACTGCTCTGTTTTGTCGAGGTGTGCGTGTGTGTGTGTGTGTGGGAAAACATGTTTTGAGAGGAAGCCAGGACATGTGCGGTGAGGTGATTCCTCCTGTGTGTGTGTGTGTGTGTGTGTGTGTGTGTGTGCACACACACACGTGTGAGTTGGTTTCTTTTCATCTCAGTGACAGTTTCGATTTTGACTGATTTAGAGAGTGAAGTTGAGAGTGTTTTCTTTGTTCGGCAACCTGTTCTCTCTCTCTCTCTCTCTGTCTCTCTCTCTCTGTCTCTCTCTGTCTCTCTCTCTCTGTCTCTCTCTCTCTCTCTGTCTCTATCTCTCTGTCTCTCTCTCTCTTCAACAGGACTCTCACAAATACCAACGCAATTAGTAATTTTCCACTTCTTTAATGCCTTCTGCTGCTGATTGATCGCACATGTTTGAAGACAAGTGAATCAGAGGATAGTGGTTTATGGAGCTTAAGGACAAACGAATGAATTTCAATTCAATGAGCGATGGTGGAATGTAACTAAGTACTCAGGTACAATGATTCAGAAATGGGCCATTTTTTTTCTTCTTTTACGTTTAGTACTATTTTGGAGACTGTCCCACGAAAAACGCTCATAAGTTTGTTCAAGCAGCAATTATGACCTATATTTACGTTTACAGTGGCGGTGCCCTCTAGTGGCCGTAGGAAGTATGACGGGAGCAGAGCAGGAAGTAAGGTGACAAAGTATAAATCTAGGTTTAGGGTCGTTTCCAGCGTGAAGTTGTCAAGGCGCGTGGTTGTGCGCCTCTGAATTTTTGTAACTGCGAGCACTTTCAGTTCAACGTGGTCGGCTGAGAAGACAGGTCGAGCAACTTCGCCTCTACGAACATCTGTATGATTCTTCATGTACAGACCACAGGGAGTCACACATCTGTATGATTCTTCATGTGCATACCACAGGGAGTCACACATCTGTATGATTCTTCATGTACAGACCACAGGGAGTCACACATCTGTATGATTCTTCATGTACAGACCACAGAGAGTCACACATCTGTATGATTCTTCATGTACAGACCACAGGGAGTCACACATCTGTATGATTCTTCATGTACAGACCACAAGGAGTCACACATCTGTATGATTCTTCATGTACAGACCACAGGGAGTCACACATCTGTATGATTCTTCATGTACAGACCACAGGGAGTCACACATCTGTATGATTCTTCATGTACAGACCACAGGAAGTCAAACATCTGTATGATTCTTCATGTACAGACCACAGGAAGTCAAACATCTGTATGATTCTTCGTGTACAGACCACAGGGAGTCACACATTTAATGGAAGAGTTTTTAGTCTGCTCTACAGATCTCCGCCAGTTTAATATTTTCTGCAAAATTCTGAATGTATTTGGGAACTATTTTTTTTATTGGATTTGCAACAAAGAAATTACTTCAATTCTCCCTGAATAATTCATCACACCTTCTTACTTCCTACTGCCCCAAAATCCCCCGACATTCCTCCAAAAAAAAATGTTTAAAACAGTTTCACACTCAGATTTTGGTGGATGAGAGATACAGTGGCTAAAAATGATCCTAAAAAAGACAAACTACACACTTTAAATGTTTCAAAATTAGTATTTCTGAACCATTTAAGAGACCGTGAGCTTAAATCAACCTCCGGTGTACAGCTGGAGCCGTATTAATGGATCATGAAGCTGCTGAAGTCTGTTGTTTGAATTCATAGTTTGTCGTCTTTTCAGGGTTTTTTGTGGTGATCCTCGTTGTCGTGGAAAAGATACACGATCTGCACAGAAAGCAGCCACTTTAAACACAATCATGATCCAAACCCTCACGGAATTCATTACATCTGACCTGGCATTCAAATAAGATTGTTTCTTTGAATAATCTGTGCAGATCCTCAGAAACTGTTTTCAGACTGTTTCTGCATTCCTTGTGCAGAGCTTTGAAGATGTAACAAATTTTAACAAAATACAGAGTCTTTGTAGCCTGGTTGACACCAGACCAGACCAGGTCAGTTGTAACTGAGAAGGAGTCTGGGGAAGCTTCATTCACAGCCCATTTCCAAAGGGGCGTCAACAATGGACGCCGCTCAAATGCCTCTGGGCGCAATTGGATAGTCCTTCAACCAATCAGACCAATGATCCGGGTGACGTAGCAGCAACAGCGGCATCAACGGGTTGCTGTGCTTCGATGTTGAATGCAAACAAAAAGCTGCTTGCCGTCGCTGCGCTATCGTCATCGTGTAAAGCCCGTCTCTATGGTTGTGATTGGTGCCTTGATTTGGAAAAATTGGAAATGGGCTTGAATGAGCTCTTGGCCAGACGGACTTACAGAGCAAATCTCAAGGTTCGCCGGAAGTTGGTCAGGGTTTTCGCAGGCTAGAGTCTTTGACCATGAGCTGGACATTGAAAGAGGTCGCCATTTAAAATTGTGGCGACATAGAGAGGAACGTGTCTGTACGCCGCGCCCGGCGCCAGGTTGTTTGTTTTTGTGTGTTCAAACTGTAATGAAAGAGCCTAAAGCTCATAAACTGACTTTAAATAGTTACTTTGTCAAGTCAAACTTATTATTTTAAAAAATAGATAAAAATGGACAACTTAACTGCTTCAAGAAATTCCGTATTTGTGAGTGCCGACGCTGTTGCGGGACTCCGTAAAAGTTGCCCGCTCTGTGTTTCTAGTGGTAAAAAAATATTCAGAAAATGAAGGTAAACTGTTTAAAAGTGAATCATAGGGACATAAGGGACAGTCAACAGAGAGGGAGAATTCTGCTGGCAACAGCTGTTCTGATGTTCCTGTTTTTGCAGATTTGGATACGTTCATGAATTACAATAAAGCCTATTTACACTATTTATTACTATTTACACTTTAGAAGGTAACTTTTTGACAATACTGAACGTCTGTAACATTCAAGCCATTGTCAAATGAGTTGCTACAAAGCTTGTATGAGCCACATATTGTATGGTGTTTATGGTCTCATTTATATTATTTATTGATTATTATATTGTGCACTTATATTGCAGGTGGTGGGCGTTTTCATCGCGGTTTGAGCGGAAATGATAACATGTGTTTGCTTCACCTGTCCACCTGGGTTTTTTGGGCTTTGACAGAGAGGGGGTGAGCCTGGGAGCGGAATACTTTCTGTTTCTGTCGTTTAATTT
>NC_050188.1:13115553-13130553 GCF_008315115.2 Sander lucioperca | reverse complement strand
GTTGCACAATACATGCACACAGTGGCAGTTCTATCTATTGTTTGATTTCCGCTGTCATCTGTAACATGATTTCCAAAATGTTCCCACACACCAGACTATATACGACGCTGGCGCACACTCCAGCTCCGGGCAGCGTTCCTTATCTCTCCCACTTGTCATTTCTGCATGTGACGTGACCTGCAGCACTCCACACTCCACTTGAGGAGCGGTCGGCTCGGCTCGCCGCCTCTCAACATCTGACAAAAATCTTTTAAACTGACCTTTGTCGATCAAAAAAACAGAGATTCAGCAACTGCATGGCCTATTTCTCGCTTAAAATGTTTTCAGAAACATGTTTCGGTGAACTATTTTCATAAAATACAAGATCGTATTCAGAACGAGACGCCATTAGAGTCTGTTTTGAAATTCGGGAGCAGCAAGAACCACGTGACGCATTCGTCCAATCAGCTGCCATGTGTTGCGTTCGTCACGCTCATCCCGCTCGTCATTTCCGGTAAGTGTTTTAACATAGGTGTCAAAAGTGGGCACTATGGCAGTAAGTGGTTAGTGCACATTAACAGTGTACTGACGACGTGCGACACACACACGCTCCGAACCGAGACAAGCGAACTGAACGGTTCGGATGTTTTTTCACGAACCGTACCACCCCTAACAGATAAGGTTTTTGCGCATTCTGCACACAGGCTGCAGACACTTTCTGTTCCTGCAAACTGCAGCTTTAGATCTTCTTTTTGTTACAAGGAAATTACATCCAGGGCCAGACAGAGTTTATTGGCATGCTTTTATTTAATTGAAAAAGTAAAATATTTTTTGACTGGTATGATTGCATGTCCCATATATTTTTACTACAGTTCGGTCGACATAAAGCCCTTAAATAGTCAGCAAAAGTCAAGGAAAACAATCATTCTGATTACATTTTTAAAAGCAGGCTACCACACAGCCGACTTTTTTTGAAAGGCCAGTTATTTCATGGATCCAAGATACTATGCATCCTGATAAAGTTCCCTTGGCCATTGGAATTAAAATAGCCCCACATCATCACATACCCTTCACCATACCTAGAGATTGGCATGGTTTTATTTCAGTTAGCCTAATAGTTGGTTTGATTTGCATTGAGAGATGATTTTATGGAAAGTACCCCATGCCAATCTCTAGGTATGGTGAAGGGGATGTGATGATGTGGGGCTATTTTAATTCCAAAGGCCAAGGGAACTTTATCAGGATGCATAGTATCCTGGATCCATGAAATAACTGGCCTTTAAAAATAAAAATCTGCCTGCCTCTATGGGAATTTAACATAGGGGTGTACTAACTTATGCCCCCTGTATTTTAAGGAAGAACATTTATTTATTTACGATACATTATCCATTCACAACGAAAATTGGTGTCCTTAAAGGTTGGATTTTTACTAATTCTTTTAATTAAGGCATTAAGATCAATTTCCAAATGATGTTTTTGTATTCCTCTTTTTAGTCAACTTTAGCATGGGTTCATAAACGTATGAGTGCCACTGTACAAACTCTCTGCTTCTGGGGGGAATTTCTAAGTCTCAAAGTCGACAAATCTGCCAAATTCTGCTATGAGTGTTGCGTAAATACACGTTTAAAATACGTAATGGACCTTTTTCACAGCATACATTTTTATTTGTCATAGTAGGAAAAGCACAGCTGAAATTGATAACCTTAACGATGGCTCAATTCCATCAAGTGACCCAGTAAGCTATTTCAGTGGGTCAGCATGCACCATACCAGGGCCTCTCCTAAATGGAATCTCCTAATGTTTTTGAATACACCTGTGCTTCTCCTACTATGACATGTCAACATGTCTGCAGTGAAAAAGGTCTATACGTATATACGTTTTTGGCTTGGCGCACAACTAGGCGGGACAAAATTCATTGTGAACCTAAAGTTATATGCGGGCCGGATCAATACGTGCGAGGGGGGCCGGATTCGGCCCGCAGGCCATGAGTTTGACACATGTGGTTAACACTCTCACACACGTGGCCTGTGTCCGCCAGACAATCTAATGCGCTAACGTAACCGCGGCAACGACGACAAAAAACAGAAACAAAACAGCAAACGGCTCAGTCACACGACCATCGGATCAGATTCAGGGTTATTATAGTTAACTAAAACTAAAATA
This sequence comes from Sander lucioperca, assembly GCF_008315115.2. Taxonomy (NCBI): domain Eukaryota; kingdom Metazoa; phylum Chordata; class Actinopteri; order Perciformes; family Percidae; genus Sander; species Sander lucioperca. The sequence continues at coordinate 13,128,411 of NC_050188.1, read as the reverse complement.
AAAAAGAACATTTATGACATGTTTATTGCCAGGTTAAAAAAAACTAATAAAAATAAAATAAAAATTAACGTAAATCATTTCTGTTTTAGGTATTTTTAGCTCCATGTACAACGGAGCTACTTCATAGTCTGTTGCGATCAATAAAGTTTTATCTTAATTTATTACATTACATAATTTATTTGTTGGTTATATTTGGTATTATTGATCTGAATCAGAAAATAAACTAATGTTGTCAGATACATGTAGTGCAGTAGAAATATAACATAGCAGAAAATGGAAATACTCAAGTTAAGTACAAGTTCCTTGAATTGTTCTGAAGTACTTTTTAATAGGGATAGAGCGATTATGGGCCCTGGTCGATTATCGGGCCGTTTTTTTGGCAGTTTGTAGATTATCTGTATCAGCATTTTATTTGCCTGATAACCAATAAAGTTAATGGATTAAGAAGTGCTCTACTTTGGCTCGACTCCAGCTCTGTGTCTGTCCCTCTGCTTCGATTTCACTCCCCACTGAGTCGGACTTAATGTCCCGCCCCCCCATCTGACTCTCTCTTACTGGGGATTATGTTCAAAGTTTCTCATTTATTGAACAATTGCTTAACCCTCCTGTTGTCTTTGAGTCAAATTTGACCCATTTTCAAAAAGTTCCTACATCACAAATGTGGGTTTCTTTCAACCAAATTGTCAAAGAAAATAACGTGGATGGTTCCATACAACGCTCTTCACAAGTAAGTACACTCTTCATTGAATTTGGGTGTTTTATTCTATTTTATAGCATTTGAAAAAAAAACAAAAAAAGGACAAAAGAACGTTGAAAACAGTAACAAAAATGTCAGAAAATGCTTCAAAAATTGGAGGCAAACAATTGACAAAAACATCGAAAAAAAGTTACAAGAAAAATGGACAAAAAAATCAGGAAAAGTGACAAAAACGTCGGAAAAAGTGATGAAAACGAAAAAAGAAACGTTGAAAAAAAAAAAGCTTTAATTTAAACGTCGGGAAGACAACACAAGGGTTAGAGCATTTAAACAAAGTTTTGTGTTGGGAGTTTGTAACATTCGAAAATCTTAATTTCTGACTTAAAGATTTTCATTTTCACTGTGAATGCATATCGGTTCCAAATATCAGTTATCGGTTTCATTAACTACTAATAAAAGGTATCGGCCTTGACAAACCAGTATCGGTCGACCCCTACTTTTTAGGCTACTTAAAGAGCTCATATTATGCTCATTTTCAGGTTCATAATTGTATTTAGAGGTTGTACCAGAATAGGTTTATGTGGTTTAATTTTCAGAACACACCATATATTTGTTGTACTGCACATTGCTGCAGCTCCTCTTTTCACCCTGTGTGTTGAGCTCTCTGTTTTAGCTACAGAATGAGGCATCGCACTTCTGTACCATCTTTGTTGGGAGTTGCACATGCTCAGTACCTAGGTAAGGACTACTAGCCAGTCAGAAGCAGAGTATGAGGGCGTGCCATGCTAGCAGCTAGGCGAGCATTATAACGTGTGTTCCAAAGTGACCACGTTTGTCTCTGAAGTAAAGGCTGGACTACAATAGAGCTGTTTGGAGCAGTTTGTGAACAGTGTTTTCTGTTGGAGATGGTAAGTCCCTTTGGGGTGGACTTTGGGCTTTTTCACTTTGTAAACCTACAACATGAACAAAAAGATATATAACACAATAAAGGAAAGGGAAAAAGCCAAAAAGCACAATATGAGCACTTCAAGTAAAAGTACTTGGGTTAAAATAGTCAATTCTCCATTTAAAAATCCATCTGTTAGAGTGATCTGATATTGATTCATGAAATCCCGAAATATTTGCCTTTTCAACATGGATGTATAACCATCCACAATCTTTGGGTCAGTTCTGAATGTAAAAATCAACCCTGTGCATTATGAAAATATATCTGAGGGTCACTTCTTGCTTGTACAATTTACAGCAGACAAACTGGTATTGTAACTGAAATTTCCCCAACCTAATGATATCGAAATGGAAATGGAGTCCAATCGATTCAGGAAATCACTGGCGATACTCAGTCCCATTCCAGACAGTTCTCCTTATATATGTTGGGTCAGTTTTTCTGCTTGACAATCCCATTTTGCAGCAATGAAATTGAAGTGAGTTGAACAAACAGAGAAATTTATCTTTTTAGATAAAACAGAGGTTGAGAAGTTTCCTTTTGGGGACATCATTTTGAAACTGGGAAAAATTTGAAGTTGGAAAAAAGGTAATCAATTGAAATACATCACAGAATATTGCAATAATATCGTATCGTGAGGCTTCTGGTGATTCCCACCCCTAATAGATTGTGTAATTTGTTGGCTTTGACTCACCGGTGTCACAGTTGGGTCCGGTCATGCCGTCCTCACACTGGCTGCAGTCCGCTCCAGTGAACCCTCGCCGGCAGACGCACCTCCCTTTGACGCACCGCCCCTTGTTGTTGCAGTTACCGGGACAGCCTTTGCCGGCGCAGTCCGGCCCGGCGGAGCCCACGTCACAAACACACTTCCCGTTCACGCACTTCCCGCGGTTGCTGCAGTTGTTGGGACAAACTCTGTCAGAGCAGTCCGCCCCGGTGAAGCCAGCATTGCACACGCACTGTCCGTTAACGCAGCGTCCCCTGTTGTTGCAGTTTCCCGGGCACGACTTCTCAGAGCAGTCCGCGCCATTGAAGCCGCTGTCGCATACACATTTACCGTCCACACACCTGCCGTGGTCGCTGCAGTCATTGGGGCAAGCTCTTTCAGAGCAATCCGGTCCGCTGAATCCATCATCGCACACACACTCTCCGTCGATACAGCGCCCCCTGCTGTTGCAGTTTCCCGGGCATGACTTCTCAGAGCAGTCCGCACCGGTGAAGCCGCTGTTGCACACACATTTACCTTTCACGCACTTCCCGCGGTTGTTGCAGTCATCTGGACAGGCCTTCTTTGAGCAGTCCGAGCCGGTGAACCCAGGGTCGCACACACACTCTCCGTCGATACAGCGCCCCCTGCTGTTGCAGTTTCCCGGGCACGACTTCTCAGAGCAGTCCGCACCGGTGAAGCCGCTGTCGCACACACATTTACCGTTCACGCACTTCCCGCGGTTGTTGCAGTCATCCGGACAGGCCTTCTTTGAGCAGTCCGGTCCGGTGAACCCAGGGTTGCACACGCACTCTCCGTTAACGCACCGTCCCCTGTTGTTGCAGTTTCCCGGGCACGACTTCTCAGAGCAATCGTCGCCGGTGAAGCCGCTGTCGCACAAACATTTACCGTCCACACACCTGCCGCGGTCGAAGCAGTCATTTGGGCAAGTTCTTTCAGAGCAATCGGGACCGTTGAATCCATCATCGCAAACACACTCTCCGTTGACGCAGCGCCCCCGGTTGCTGCAGTTTCCTGGACAGGAGTCCTCAGAGCAGTCCGCACCGGTAAAGCCGCTGTCGCACACGCATTTCCCGTCCACACACCTGCCGCGGTTGCTGCAATTGTCGGGGCAGCCTCTCTGCGAGCAGTCGGGACCGGTGAAGCCAGGGTCGCACAAACACTGTCCATTCACGCACCGTCCGCTGTCGTTGCAGTTTCCGGGACAGTTGGACTGGCTGCAGTCGGGTCCGCTAAAACCAGGAAAGCAGACGCACTTTCCGTCCACGCAGCGACCCTGATCACTGCATTCGTTGGGACACTCGCCCATCTCTGGTTTGATGGAGCAGCCTGCACCTGAAGCAGAAGGGACAGACGGGTTAAACAAGGGAGAGGACACACAGAGACACATCTTACATGGGCGTAAATTTCATCTAATAGTTGGGAGAACCAGTAAACATAGAATTTCTCAAGAGCAATTTATGAAGGTGACAAACATAACGCAGCCAACGTTGTACTTGTATAGGATATTTTTACACACAGGAAAGCCGTGCCATTATCCTTCTTCTCAAAGTTTCTCTCTGAGTCTTATTCAATGAAAAAGGTGACTAAACTGACCAAAATATTGAAGCGATTCACACTTTGTTTGTTTCAACAGCCAATAGAGAAGTCAAGTGGTCGAGTTTCCAGAGGCTGGTTTTAGAACGTAGGAGATGTCACCTGTTTCAACAGCCAATAGAGAAGTCAGCTGGTCGAGTCTCCAGAGGCTGGGTTTAGAACGTAGGAGACGTCTCCTGTTTCAACAGCCAATAGAGAAGTCAGCTGGTGGAGTCTCCAGAGGCTGGTTTTAGAAAGTAAGAGACGTCTCCTGTTTCAACAGTCAATAGAGAAGTCAGCTGGTGGAGTCTCCAGAGGCTGGTTTTAGAAAGTAAGAGACGTCTCCTGTTTCAACAGCCAATAGAGAAGTCAGCTGGTCGAGTTTCCAGAGGCTGGTTTTAGAATGTAAGAGACGTCTCCTGTTTCAACAGCCAATAGAGAAGTCAGCTGGTCGAGTCTCCAGAGGCTGGTTTTAGAACATAAGAGATGTCTCCTGTTTCAACAACCAATAGAGAAGTCAGCTGGTCGAGTTTCCAGAGGCTGGTTTTAGAACGTAAGAGACGTCTCCTGTTTCAACAGTCAATAGAGAAGTCAGCTGGTCGAGTTTCCAGAGGCTGGTTTTAGAATGTAAGAGACGTCTCCTGTTTCAACAGCCAATAGAGAAGTCAGCTGGTCGAGTCTCCAGAGGCTGGTTTTAGAACGTAAGAGATGTCTCCTGTTTCAACAGCCAATAGAGAAGTCAGCTGGTCGAGTTTCCAGAGGTTGGTTTTAGAACGTAAGAGACGTCTCCTGTTTCAACAGTCAATAGAGAAGTCAGCTGGTCGAGTTTCCAGAGGCTGGTTTTAGAACGTAAGAAACATCTCCTGTTTTAACAGTCAATAGAGAAGTCAGCTGGCCAAGTCTCCAGAGGCTGGTTTTGGAACGTAAGAGACGTCTCCTATTTCAACAGCCAATAGAGAAGTCAGCTGGTCGAGTCTCCAGAGGCTGGTTTTGGAACGTAAGAGACGTCTCCTGTTTCAACAGCCAATAGAGAAGTCAGCTGCTCAAGTCAGCTACAAACTATAGAATGAAAAATGATCCATAATCCATTTTATTTCTACGTTACAAACTGTCAGCTGGTGGAAATGGCATAGCTTTGGGCCCATGGGCACGGTACATGTTCTGGAGCGAGCTAGAGAGTGACTGAAGAGAGGGAACGGCGTTAGACCAAAGCAGTGAATCAGAGAAAACATTGTTTTCACCGACTCATCTCTACTAGAAATGCAGCTGTAGCAAGTATCTCACTATCACTATCCTTGTTCATATTTTATGGACGCTTCAAATGATATCCAGCTACAAAAAAGCCTGAAAGTTGGAAGTTAGAACGGAAAAACAGAGTCGTTTCTCTGGAGATGATACACCGTCTTGTAAGTAGCTGCAAGTTTAAACTTGTCTCGTCGCAAATCTTTGGTCTGAACTGGGCATTACACCCTTTAAACTGGAACTGAACTGCTCTAGAGTTTGTTTTATTCTTTGCTGTGTGTGTACAGTGTTGTACTATTATTCTTATAGCTTCACAAATAGTAGAGCTAAAATTCATCCTGGGCTCCACCAGGGCCGGGACAGAAGCTTTGCTTTGCTGCAGTTTCATAATCAACGTTAATTTGAAACATGTCTTGAATTATTTGGGACAGTCTCCTGTTCCTTCTGTAATATTCAGGGGGGTGATGGTTGGAGGTCTAATCCTCTCTCATTAGAGTGTAACGCAGCCTTGTTTCGACTAATTAGACAAGGGTGGAGGGAAGCTGCACTGCACTGGGAGGAGACGGAGACTGAGATCACACTGGCACAGTGAGCTGAGGACACACACACACACACACACACACACACACACACACACACTTAGCTCATGCTCTGAGCGCTGCCAGTTTAAAATGGGATCAATCCTGAGGTCAGCTCCACTCTGACAGAGGATGTGAGTGATGGACTGACTGTAACGTAAATCTGTCAAAAGTAATTAAACTGACAGCACAGCACGTTGGGGCTGCAACTTTTTTCGCTGTCGACTAATCTGTTGATTATTTTATTTACAACAACAACCGGTTAGTTATTTGGTCTCTAAAATGAGGATCAAGTGTTTCCCAAAAAGCCCAAGATGAGGTCCTCACGTCTTGTTTTGTCCACAACTCAAAGATATTCAGCTTACTGTCACAGAGGAGAGAAGAAACTAGAACATACTCACATTTAACAAGCTGCAGAGTATCGAATTATCAAAACAAATCAAAAGTTGACAACATTGATTAAATGATTCATCTTTGCCGCACTGGTCCACGTTAGAAGGGGAAAAAAAGGTGAAACTGCCAGTATGAGAGTCTCAATTTGCTCTATTCTCTCAAAAAATAAAAATAATCAGAATTTAAAATTGTCATCTGTCGGCTTCAGCAGGAGGTCACGCTGTAATGCTGTGTGTATATGTGTGTGTGTGTGTGTGTGTGTGTGTGTGCTTGTTTAACTATATTCGTGGGGTCCAAAAACCGGGAGTCCAGTATACTTGTGGGGTCCCGACAGCTCAGTGGGGCCAAAATGCTGGACCCCACAAGTTTAAAGGGCTGTTTGAGGGTTAAGACTTGGTTTTAGGATTAGGGTTAGAATTAGGTTATGGTTAGGGTGAGGGTAAGGGTTAAGGTTAGGCATTTAGTTGTGATGGTTAAGGTTAGGGTAAGGGGCTAGGGAATGCATTATTTCAATGACGGGTCCCCACAAAGATAGTGCCACAAACCTGTGTGTGTGTGTGTGTGTGTGTGTGTGTGTGTGTGTGTGTGTGTGTGCGTGCGTGCGTGCGTGCGTGCGTGCGTGCGTGCGTGCGTGTGTGTGTGCAGGATGAGTCAGTGGAACAGGGGAAGCAGTGAAGTAATGTGAACTCATGCGATCGGCTGAAAACAAAGACATGTGCAGACGATCGGGCAGATTGCGTCTGAATGAGTCGCAGCAGGATGAGATGACAGACGAGAAATAAATGGACTGCGAACTGTGAGTCAGACCCCGCGTTATTATATCGATTCATGTTTTTACAATTACTGATCTGAGGGAATGCTCTGCTTCATATTTTATAGAGGTTTTAAAGTGGACCGGCGCAGCTTGATGTCTTTAACCCTCCTGTTGTCCTCGGGTCAAATTTGACCCATTTTCAAAAGGTTTCTATATCACAAAATGTGGGTTTCTTTCAGCCAAATTGCCAAAAAAAGTAACGTGGATGGTTCCATACAATGCTCTTCACAAGTAAAATAAATGATCAGTTCACTACTTTCATTGAATTTGGGTGTTTTATTCAATTTAAAAGCATTTTAAATTTTTTTTATAAAAGAACGTTGAAAAAGCTTCAAAAATGTGGGAAAAAAACAAAAACTACAAATAAAGTGCAGAAGAAATCGACACAGACATCGAAAAAAGTGCCAAAAAAATTGGAAAAAAGCGCCAAAAATGTCGTAAAACCTTAAAGAAAGCAGGGAAAAGTGACAAATATTGAAATATAAGTGACAAAAACATCTGGAAAAACGACAAAAGTGTAAAAAAAAAAAAACGACCAAAGCTATAGTTACGACCAAAAAAAATAAAAGTTGCATGGTCGACAGGAAGACAACACAGGGGTTAACTCTCTTTCTGCTCCATCCATCCGTATATATCACGAGTCACGTATAGGTCTTCCTGCTCGTCCCTCGCTCTCAACAGAAAACAAAAAGGTGACGAGCCTTTGGAGCGGTCGCTCTGACGCTGTGGAACGCGCTTCCTATTGTGACACAATCTGTGGTCTCTGTGGACGCTTTTAAAAAGCGGCCGATGTGTTTGTTCTCATGTTTGTAAATGTGTCTGTTTTTAAGTTTTTAAAGGAAAATTCCGGTGCAAAATGAACCTAGGCTAACACGTGTACCGAGTTGACCGTTCTCTGGGATCTGTTTTCATGCTAATCGAATGTGACCAGTTTTAGCGCAAAACGCTAATTAGCTTATAACGCTAGTCGTCGGGGCAGAGAGTGTAGGAAGTCCAACGGCGAACGCCGTGCAACCAGTAACCAGTAACATAGCTCAAGCACGGCGTTTGGCATTCGACTGGTTGCCACTGTTTTCCCAAGATGGCACCCGCCTGTTTACGTGAACGCTACAGTCTTTATAAACTATCTTTTTAATAAACTGTCCGTACATGGTTTACATGTAGGGACCCTCATTATGCTACCGTGGAAGTGTGGTGCTATTTTGAGCCTTGTTAGTGGTGTAGAAATAGCGATTTCTTTTTGCTTTAGCCGTGGCCCCGATGACTAGCGTTACAAGCTAATTAGCGATTTGCGCTAAAACTGGTCACATTAGATTAGCATGAAAACATATCCCAGAGAACGGTCGACTCGGTACACATGTGTTATTAACCCCTAGGTTCATTTTGCGCTGGAATTCTCCTTTAAGTTATTTAAGTCATTTTATTCTCTTTTGCTTGTTCATTTTACCGTTTAAGGGTTATTATGGGCCCCTTCGCCGGCCAAACACTTGTAGGAATAAGGCAACAGACTACCAGGAGCAGGAACATCTGGATTTTTTCATCTGGAAGTGTCGACAGAAGAAGGGGAGAGGCGGTAGAAGTCTTACTTATCTTGCCTCTTCTCCGGTGTAAAATAAAGAAATTCTCTTATCAAGCATTTCGTGACTTTGGCTGTAAAAGGTGCTATATTAAATAAACTTATTATTCCTACAAATGCTCTTTATCACATCATTTGTTTTGGCTATGCGAGACTAGGGAGACAGCAATCCTTTGTATGACGGATGACCACTTTTTGGCAGGACACCGGTGAACCGAAATCAATGAACTTTCTAGGGATGTATCAACTCCCCGCCCCCTGTACTGCGTGGGAGACTGAGATCACACTGGGCAGCAAGCTGAAAACACACACACACACACACACACACACACACACACACACACACCTTGATTTATAGTGAGATGACGGTGTGTATGGTTTTACCTTTGCTTTCCTTGGAGGTGCAGCAGCCTCCCTCAGCTCCTCCACACTTCTCCCTGAGGGACGACACCTCCCTCTCCAGCCTCTCTAGGCGCTCGCGCAGGGCAGCGAAGTCCGCCTCGCAACCACAAGACCCGGACCCTGAACCCGACGGGACCAGTTTGATCTTATGGGTGAGGATCAGAGGCGAGCCGGGGGTCAGGTCGATCTCTTTACCTGGGAGACCAACAGGTTGGGTTAAAGTGTAACTCTCGCCAAAATGCAAGCTAGGGTCTTTTTGTGAATGTACCCGAGTCAAACCTTCATTTAAAAGCATAATTAGGACAGACACACCACTTTTAAGATTTACCGTATTTTCGTTTTTCAGTCAAATGGCCTTTTGAATGGGATGCTAGGGGCACTTTGATGCTAGCCTCAAAATAGCTATTTTTAAAACACTAAGAAGGCTCGACACAACATGAGACTTTGCTCCAAGTATCACCAGGGTCTCTACACCTTAACTACACCGGTTACCAAGGGATATCCTAAATCTGTGGCTACTTGTTTTGATATCGACTCGTTCTGACTGCCGAGGTGGTAGTGGCCGGAAACAACAAGCGCTACAGAGAGTTGTTCAAGACCTTTTTTAGTAAACTCTGGGTACACAAACAATGTTGTCAACGCTTTCGTTAAGGTGTAGAGACCCTGGTGATACTTGGAGCAAAGTCTCATGTTGTGTCGAGCCTTCTTAGTGTTTTAAAAATAACTATTTTGAGGCTAGCATAAAAGTGCCGCTAGCACTCCCATTCAAAAGGCCATTTGACCCAAAAACAAGAACACGGTAAATCTTAAAAGTGGCGCTTCCGTGCTAAATATGCTTTTAAACGAAAGTTTGACTCGGGTATATTCACAAAAAGACCCTAGGTTGCATTTTGGCGAGGGTTACGATTTAAAAACGAGGGATGAGATGGAGACTGAACTTTAGATGCCCCCTCCAGCCCGACTGATGATGACGTTGTGGGAAACGTTTGTTTGGAGTGACAATAGTTTTTCAAACCAGTTCTGTTACCTCCCCGGTTGACATCGGATGGCTCCCCCTGAGTGATGCAGCCTTCTGAGATAACCACCTGAAACAAAGAATGAAGCCCAGTCTCTGTGTGTTGCCGTTCTCAAACTCCCTTCGCTATGGGAACCAAAAACAAACTTCGAGCCATCAAGCTACAAGCTGAAAAGGTCAAGTTTTAAAGAAGACTTACATACATATACAGTAAAGTATACCTAGTACAATGCATTAGACTACACCACTGTTTTTCTATGTATCCGTACCCGTTGTGCCACCCCCCCTTTGACTCACCTTGATGGAGTCCTGCCTGGTGTCCCTGGGCGCCCTTTGACCTCTGACCTGTAACTGGCGGGAGGCTGACGGGGTCAGGAGGGCCGGAGCAGCCAGGACGAGGACCAGGACGAGGGAGGGGATGGAGGGAAACATCTCCGGGGTCCGAGCGGGGAAAGTCTTCCTCGGGTTGTTCAGGGAGGGAAAAAAAAAAAAGATGGAAAGAAGAAGAAATCTGAGCTGATTGAAGCCGTTTGTTTTGGTGGAGTTGAACAGTGCTGGAATGTAACTAAGTGCATCTACTCCAGGACTGTACTTAAGTCCAAATGTTGAGGTACTTGTACTTTACTTGAGTTTTTTCTTTTCATGCCACTTTCTACTTTCGCTATATTTCAGAGAGAAATATTGTACTTTTTACTCCACTACATTCATCTGTTACAGCTTTAGTTACTAGTTACTTTACACGTTAAGATTACTGCACACAGAACACATGTAGTTTATAAAATCTGATGTTTTATTATAAAGTAAACTAGCCAACAATATAACGGCTACAAGTCCAGCTGAGATGATTAGACTGTTTGGATCCTTCACACTTTCTACAATGGGAGGATTTTTATTTACTTTTAATACTTCAACTACATTTTCCTGATGATACTTAACCCTTATGTTGTCTTCTGGTCGAGCATGCACTTGTTATCCTCCTGGGTCCAAATTAAAAATGAACACATTTTGACACATCTTCTGAAATGTTTGTCCCTTTTTTTGGAACTTTTGACACTTTTTAAAATGTCTTTGTCACTTTTGTCCGACGTTTTCGATGCTATTTTTCACAAACACCATCTTATTACCACTAGTTTCACTAGAATTTTTGGAGTTTGTGGTCAATAAATCTCATTTATAGGAAATTATACCTAATTTTGAAATGATGAATTATTACGACTGGTATTCGAGGAACGTATGTTGATGGATAATCACAGACGTGTGCATGTCAAAGTTTAGTCAGGAGACTGTTTTGAAACCATTTCAAGTACTTGCAATTGTAAAACAATATTTCTGATATAGAAGTTTTGAAAACGGGTCAAATGTGACTAGAGGACAACATGAGTGTTAAATACTTTTACTTAAAGTGCTCATATTATGATTTTTGGCTTTTTTCCCTTTCCTTTATTGTGTTATATATCTTTTTTGTGCATGTTATAGGTTTACTAGCTAGCGTGGCACGCCCTCATACTCTGCTTCTGATTGGCTAGTAGTCCTTACCTAGGTACTGTCAGGGCACGCCCTCATACTCTGCTTCTGACTGGCTAGTAGTCCTTACCTAGCTACTGAGCATGTGCGACTCCCAACAAAGATATAACAGAAGTGAGATGTCTCACTCTGTAGCAAAAACAGAGAGCTCAACACACAGGGTGAAAAGAGGAGCTGCAGCAATATGCAGTACAAAAAAAATATGGTGTTTTTTGAAAGTTAAACCATGTAAACCTATTCTGATATAACCTCTAAATACAATTATGAACCTGAAAATGAACATAATATGAGCACTTTAAGTAACATAGTAGAGTATTTTTTACAGTGTGGTGATAGTACTTTTACTGAAGTAAAAGGATCTGAATACTTCTTCTTCCACCACTGGAGTTGAAGCTGATTGTTTCCAAAGATGAACAGATTAGTAGCACTTGAAGCGAAGGTGGAAAAGATCTCCGTGTTCGGTCAGATCCCACAGAGGCGAGGACTTTAAACGGACGTTTTTTTTTCTTCCTCCCGTCTCTCCTCTACACTTTCTCCTTGTGGAACAAAAGACAGAAACACACATTCAATCCAAGGGCTGTGCAATGAATCATATTTTGATCGCTATCTCGGTTCCTAACGATCACAATAACAACGTCATGAATAAAAACTGTTATTTTGCACTTTTACGTTTTGCAGGTAAACTCTTTTTTTGTCCTGGTGATCTGATTCTGAATGAAAAACCAAAGTTCAAACAGGACGAGTATGAAGGGAAATGTCGAGATGAGTTCAAGGTGTTTTCACTGTGTATTTGTTGAACTCTTTCACTGCTTTTGAACTTCAATAAATGCAAAATCTTTCCAAAAGTCACTGAGGAATCGTGGTAAATGAAAGTGATTTCAACATTGACCAAAATAATTGTGATTAGGATTTTTTTTCCGTGATTCATACCCACCCTAAAGTTTCACTTTCGCTCAGCAGATTCCACTTTGCTCACAATTAGCAGAACCGGGGCCGTTAGCTGTTTATGAGCCCGTCGGTGTAGCGTGTCGGCCAATAAACCACAACGAATAGAGAGCCCTTACCGGAGGGTCTTATTTACTTTATATGCGTGTGCGTGTGTGTGTATTGAAGGGCCTGGCAGAGGTCCTGGCAGATAGATAAAGTGACGCCAGGATGAAGCCTGGAGGCTGAAATGAGTGTGATTTGGCCTGCTGATATCTAACAGCAGACAGATAATGCATTGGAGATGACACAACTAACTTTTTGGATAAAGGCATAGGCTATAGACGTTTCTGGGGAAAAAAAATCTAAATAGTTTTATATTTGTGTTAGATACAGAGTTTATTTCTGTTTTTCCCTGATTGCCAAGACTTGGGATAACAATTTTCAA